>NC_133770.1:166562248-166580678 GCF_003597395.2 Chelonoidis abingdonii | reverse complement strand
ATTTACAAATAAAAATAAATAAAGCTCTTCCACACCCATGCACATCACGTTCGCTCTCCAACACAGACATACCACACAACACAGCACTTCCCAAAGCAGAAAAAGAGCTAACCGGAAAAGGCTATGGGCACAAGGTATTAAAAAGGCAACAAAAAGGTCACCCTGCTCATGCCACAGGTGAGAGGAATGAGACCTGAACTCTACTTACAGGGCGGTCAGGCTGACTAGCCGACCATAATTCTATATTACCTAGGTTTCAAAGGGGAGAGATGTGAACCCTAGTTATAGGGCTGTCAAGCCGACTAGCCAGCCATAAGTGTTTATGACCTAAAGTAAAAGGAAGGGAGCGACCCGACCCCTAGTTCCAGGGCAGTCATACCAGTTTGCCTGCCATAAATGTCTATCACCTGGATTAAAGGAGGGAAGAGACCTGAACCCTAGTTCCAGGTGGTCCATCTGAACGGTCAGACAGCTGGGTGTAAGGGAACGGACCTGGACCCTTGTTCCTGGGAGGTCGACGCCAACTAGCCAGCCAGCAGGGTTTAGCACCTAGAGCTCACAAGGGGAGAGACCTCAACCTTACTTACAGGTCAGTCACTCGGTCTCCAGGTACTTAAAGGATCAATATCCTCGTTGAATGAAAAATCAAGACCTGAACTCTTCTGAAGCAAGTAGTCTGACTGCATTGCTGGACCACCAGAGTGCCAAGAGAGCCGAAAGGGGAAAGAGACCAAAACCCAAAAGTTACAGGCAGGTCACTGGCATCCAGCCTAGTAAGCAAGCCCTAAACCCCACCAACGACAGGGACGTGAGCCAGACCCCGATTACAGGGAGGTCACCAAGTAGCATGCCAACGGTTCTTAAAGCCACCACAGCAAAAGGCAAGACCTGAACTCTGCTTACAGGGAGGCTAAATTGCCCATAGGGATTAAAAAGCTCGACCTCCTCACTGAGTCACAGGGGTGTCACCTACACCCTTCTTGCATGGTGGTCACTCTCTCCAGACAGTGAACGGAGCCAAGGGGAAAGAGACCTGCACCCTACTTACAGGGAGGTCTCGCTGCTTGAGGTACTACCGGGTTCAGGCTCACTCTCTCTCCCCTCACCCGACAAAGAAGAGCGACCTCCCCCTAGTTACAGGATGGTTGTTGTGCCCGATGAGTATTTTCTCCTCCTCTTCTATCTTCTGTTTCCTCCTTCCCATTTTCTTCCTCACAAGCTGGAAACAAAGACAGAGTGTGCAAAACAGGATTAAGAAAATCCATAGGTCTTCAAATATAAACAATGTGCATTAAAGTTGCTACCTTGTCTTCTTGCCTCTACAGGCAGCCTTTTACCTATAGCTGGCAGGGAATTCTGAGCACTTCCCATCATGTGCTTTGACGGCACACTCGACGCCCAGGCCTCCAAGTCTCGTAAAGTGCCAAAGGCTCAACTGATGCCCTTCTGCAGAGCCAGGTTTCCGGCTTCCTCGCTATAAAATAAGTCAGCAGCATGTTATGCCTGGAGGGCAGTGAGAAATGCACTTTAATAACAAGAGTCAGACACAAGGTGCACTGTACTGACTGGTTCAAAAACAACAAAAAACACAAACAGGTAAATGGGTGAAGGTTTGACTGGAACCTTGAATTCACCAGCAGTTGTTGCAGACTCTCTGGACTCCGACAATCAAAAGCAAGGCAGAAATCAGGAGGCGTCGCTGCAGAACCAAGGGCGAGCTTGAAAGGCACTCCAGAGGGACAGCACTGTGCCGGGAGCATCAGAGAGGCCAATGTGACTTGCACCCTAACCATGGAGGAGGGCCCTCTGCTGAACCTAAAGGGCCAGAATCCCACAACAGCAAAAAGAGAAGGACGAAACCCTGATTACAGGGAGGTCTCTCTCAAAGGCCCAAGCAATTAAGACCTGAATTCCCCCCATAAGCGAGAGGGATGTGACCTGAGCCCCAACTACAGAATGGTCACTCTGGCTAGCCTGCAAGAGCAGCATAATGACAAGATGCTAAGAAGGTCTCTACCCTAAATTACAGGGAGCTCTCGGGGGACCAAGACGGCCCCCAATCCCACATAAATGAGAAAGAAGTAACCTATGCCCTGCTTACAAGGAGGTCACACTGAGCATCCTATCAAGGGTTCGTAAGCCCAAGAGAAAAAGAGGGAAGTGATCTGAACTGTAGTTACAGGGTGGTCTCACAGCTCTAGGTACGACCCTCTCCAGATCCCCACTGATATGACCTGCACCCTTCTTACAGGACAGTCACTTTGACTCAGAAGCCAAAAGAAGAGTCACGTGAAAGCAAAAGGAAGACACCTCTAAACTCTAATTGCAGGCAGGTCTCGCCGCTTTAGGTCCCCAAAGGGCTCACTAACCCCCTGTAAGCGAGTCATGTGACCTGCCATCTAATGAGAGTGCACTCACTCAAGGACAAGGGACTAAAAAGAGCCCGGAGGGCCAGGGATGACACCTGAACTCTCAAGATGGGGTGTAAGGGGAGGGGGGAAACAAAAAAAAAAAACAAAAAAAAAAACAAAAAAAAAGAACACACAGCCACTGAACAAGGTGGCTCATGTACCAAAGGAAAGAGGTCCCTCAGACCTAAGGTTCTTGGCAGTCCATCACTGCCCCAGAAGGCAGAGGGACGCGATCTGAGTCGTAGATGCAGGGAGACCACACGGTCTAAAGGAGTTTAAGCAAGGGGCCCAAACGTCTTTTCAGCCTTAAGGCACGAGACCCAAACCAGCAATTGTGCCACTATATGGCTAAACGGGGGCCATAAAAAAAAAAAAAAAAACAAGAGTTTTTTTTCTAATTCTGGGAAAGGCTCATTCAAACAAAAAAACCAAACCAAAATAAAAAAAGCTGCAGCAATTTACAAATAAAAATAAATAAAGCTCTTCCACACCCATGCACATCACGTTCGCTCTCCAACACAGACATACCACACAACACAGCACTTCCCAAAGCAGAAAAAGAGCTAACCGGAAAAGGCTATGGGCACAAGGTATTAAAAAGGCAACAAAAAGGTCACCCTGCTCATGCCACCGGTGAGAGGAATGAGACCTGAACTCTACTTACAGGGCGGTCAGGCTGACTAGCCGGCCATAATTCTATATTACCTAGGTTTCAAAGGGGAGAGATGTGAACCCTAGTTATAGGGCTGTCAAGCCGACTAGCCAGCCATAAGTGTCTACGACCTAAAGTAAAAGGAGTGGAGCGACCCGACCCCTAGTTCCAGGGCAGTCATACCAGTTCGCCTGCCATAAACGTCTATCACCTGGATTAAAGGAGGGAAGAGACCTGAACCCTAGTTCCAGGTGGTCCATCTGACTGGTGTAAGGGAACGGACCTGGACCCTAGTTCCTGGGAGGTCGATGCCAACTAGCCAGCCAGCAGGGTTTAGCACCTAGAGCTCTCAAGGGGAGAGACCTCAATCCTACTTACAGGGCAGTCACTCGGTCTCCAGGGCTCAATAGCCTTGTTGAATGAAAAAAATCAAGACCTGAAGCAAGTAGTCTTTCTGACTGCCTTGCTGGAGCACCACAGTGCCAAGAAGGCCAAAAGGGGGAAAAGATCAAAACCAGGCAGGTCACTGGCATCCAGCCTAATAAGCAAGCCCTAAACCCCACCAATGACAGGGGCATGAGCCAGACCCCCGATTACAGGGAGGTCAGAGTAGCATGCCAACGGTTCTTAAAGCCACCACAGCAAAAGGCAAGACCTGAACTCTACTTGCAGGGAGGCTACGTTGCCCATAGGGATTAAAGAGCTCGACCTCCTCACTGAGTCACAGGGGTGTCACCTGCACCCTTTTTACAGGGAGGTCACTCTCTCCAGATGGCTAAAGGAGTCAAGGGGGAAGATACCTGCACTCTACTTACAGAGAGGTCTCACTGCTGGAGGCAGGGGTGGCTCTAGGGATTTTGCCACCTCAAGCACGGCAGGCGGGTTTGTGCATGCCTGTGGGAGGTCCTCTGAAGCCACGGGACCAGCGGACCCTCCGCAAGCAAGCCGCGGAAGGCAGCCTGCCTGCCGCCCTCACAGAGCCAGCAGAGCGCCCCCCACGGCTTGCCGCTCCAAGCACTCGCCACCCCTGGCTGGAGGGACTGCAGGGGTCAGGCTCGCTCTCTCCCCGCCCCCCCGGGCAATTTCCCCCCTAGGGACAGGGAGGCCGTTGGTGGTGTTGCATGGGAAGGGCTCGAGCCCGGTCCCCTGGAGATCGGGAGTCTCTGTCCTGCTGCTCTGGCTGTTTCTGAAGGTTCAGAAGCAGAGAGTCCCGCTGGGGCGGGGCGGGGCGGGATAGGTGCCTCGGCGCTGCCGCCCTGCGTGTGGATGCGGAATCCGAGGGCGGGGCGGCTCGTGCCCCGAGAGGCTCGCTCGAGGAGGCGCTATCCCCCCCAGCTGCTGTCTCGGCCGCTGTCCCCGCTCGCTGCGGCGAGGCCGATTTCTGCCGGCTCGGCGGACCGCCCACATCCGCGCCCAGATTTCCAGCCAATCACAGAGCCTCTGTCCCGCCCTGTCAGCTTTTCTCCTCCCCGCCCCTCGTCCTCTCACGATACCTCGCCAGGTCCGCGACTCGAGCCGGTGGGCGGCTTCCTGCCTGCTCCGTGGACTTGGTCTTGTCCCCCCGCATATCTAATATGGGTATAGTTTGGGGGAGCAGGGGCAGCAGTGACCCCTCCACCAAGCCTTTGCACCGGGTATCAGCTGCCTGAGGTTTGCAGTTTGAGGGGAGTAAGATACACCCATATTAAACAGTCTGGGACATGGCCCGTTGCCCCCACATCTACAAAGGCTACAGCCAGGGCCGGCTCCAGGCCACAGCGTGTCAAGCGTGTGCTCGGGGCGGCATGCCACAGGGGGCGCTCTGCCGGTTGCTGGGAGGGCGGCAGGCGGCTCCGGTGGAGCATCCGCAGGAATGCCTGTGGGAGGTCCACCAGAGCCGCGAGACCAGCGAGCGGCAGAGCGCCCCCGCAGCGTGCCGCCGTGCTTGGGGCGGCGAAATTGCTAGAGCTGGTCCTAGCTTCAGCCCCTTTGCCCCCACCCCCACTGGAGGCAGCGTCAACAGTTACCAAGAGTGCCGTAGGGTCTGGGTGCCTGGCCAACGGCCTCCTGCTTCTCGGGGGTACGAGGAGCCCCCGCTGAGTTGCTTTCAGCTGCATCCCTAGTGTAGCCTCCACCTCTTCCCAGGCAGCTGAGCCCATGGTGAAACGTGGGACTGGCTTGGCACAGGCAGCCCGTGAGAGGGTGAGGCAATGGCATGACAACAGAGCCCTAGCTTTGTGCAGACGGTGCCCTCACCCTCCCCTCCCACGGTATAGGAGAGAGACAGGCCCACCTCCGCTGGCTCCTCTTCCCCCATAATGCTAGGTCATGCCACAACCCAACTTCTAAAATTTGCCATATTGCATATGTGATAGACGGTACATGCACAGCGCTGATTTTAAGGTGTAATTGTAGCTGCTGCAGACGTACCCAACCCAGCTTTTATTCACGCGGCACAGGTAACAATTGTAGAGAAGATTTAGCATCAGAGGTTCCAGTGCTGGTTAGCAACCTCAGTACCTAGCCAGGGTCCTCAGTGCGCTTGTACTGGGGCAGCCAGTCTCTACCCCCAGGTCTACATTCCATTGTTGCCTGCGCTCGCTGGATTAAAGCTAGTGCAGGTATATCTACCCCTGCCACAACTGCACTTTAATTTGTGGTGCAGATGTACCCTTAGCCAGGGTTCATGGGTATGTCATCTTATATATATTGTGTGAGACAGCTCCTCATCAGCATTTAGAAAACTTTGAGGTTTCCCTTTTAATGTTTGTTTTACTCCTGGTTTTAATGTCTCTAAAGGCAGTGTATTAGATTTCTTTTTGCATGATCTAATGCAGGGGTCGGCAACCTTTCAGAAGCGGTGTGCCAAGGTCTTCATTTATTCACTCTAATTTAGGGTTTCGCGTGCCAGTAATACATTTTTAGAAGGTCTCTTTCTATAAATCTATAATATATAACTAAACTATTGTTATATGTAAAGTAAATCAGGTTTTACAATGTTTAAGAAGCTTCATTTAAAATTAAATTAAAATGCAGACCCCCCAGACCGGTGGCCAGGACCCGGGCAGTGTGAGTGCCGCTGAAAATCAGCTCGCGTGCCACCTTCAGCACACGTGCCATAGGTTGCCTACCCCTGATCTAATGTATAAAGAGAGCAGCTGTGGTTTCTTCATTTTGCTGGCTGCTGAAGGTACGTCTGTACTAGAGCTGGAACATGTAAATTCCAGCTCAAGACATACCTGCGCTAGCTCTGATTAAGACAGAATGCTGAAAATGGAAGTGCAGCCATGGTGGTGTGAGGGGTTGGTTGCCCTGAATGTGTACTTTTGGTCTCTGACTGGATCATACTTGGAGTGGCTAGTCATGCTATGGCTGCATTTCTCTTTTTAGTGCACTATCTAGATCAGAGCTAGTCGAGTATGTCTCCTCTATCTGGAAGTTACACCTTCCAACTCTAGTGTAGACAGACCCTGAGTAAGGCCTTGTTTACACTAGGACAGTGATTCCCAAAACTTGTTCCACCGCTTGGCCTGGAGCAGCGAACAGCGCCACTGGGAGCCGCGATCGGCCGAACCTGCGGACGCAGCAGGTACACAAACCGGCCCGGCCTGCCAGGGGCTTTCCCTGCACAAGCGGCGGAACAGGTTTGGGAACCACGCACTAGAAGAGTTTTGCCCGTGTACTGATACTACTAGTATAGCTATACTGCCAAAACCCTCTAGTGTGGATGCAATTGTGCTTATATTAGTAGAACTTATGCTAGTTTGAGAACATGCTCTGTGCAATTGCCCAGTCTTCAGCTACATGGTTCTCAAATTATTGTATTCTGCAGATCACCAGAAAAGACTCCTTTAACCTCATTTAGAGAAATATTTAACATTAGTAAAAATAATCCAAGTTGAAATGGTAACATGAACTTCTGGATTTACCCAGCTCAAATAAGATATGTAGCTGTTTCCAGATTTTTTTTTTAAATATTCCTTTATTTTGTAATTAATTAATATCTATTTCAGAATTACATAAGGAGAAGACTCCTCCAAAATAAAACTGAAAGGTTACAAACATTTCCTAGGCAAATTGAGAATCCATTAAAGTTGACAGCTGAGGTGCAGGAAGAGAAAATATTCCCCAATTTTCATTGCAATAGCCCACAGAAAAAATATTACCAAGTCAGGTCAAAAAACTATTCAAGTCTAGAGCAATTATTATGATAAATCAAATTACTATCTTTTAACTAAATTATTTAAACTACAGGAATTCCTAAGAGCTTATAAATGCCTTCTAGGCACTAGCTTGTGTTAGGCAGAATGGAGTTCTCATGGGGAACTCCTACTGCTACATTCCCTAAGGAGGATGTAGCATACTCTCCCCAAATGCTCGCCAGCTCTGATGGCCAGTGCTTGTGGTGTCTTCTGAATCCTCACCTTCTGGGGTTTTCTCTTTCAGTGGTTTATGAGAGAACAGTTATGTGAACACCCCTTTGAGATGACTGTGGGAGTTCAAACCCCTAACACCAAGCTATTGTTTCAGGCTGTCTGGAGACAGACTCAGACAGCACTATGTTGATTATATCTGTCAGGCTGTCTTTGCAACTGTTAAGGACAAGAAACATCCCACTCTCAAATGAAACCTTGAATTCTCCAGAAAGTGAAGTAACGTTCACCCCCAAAAGCTTCTAACTCATCATTAGCAAATGGGAAAGTGCAATTTTCAAGCCCTATGACTGGCATGAATTTATAACACTAGATATAAATCATTAAATATGTTTAGTGGTTATGTACAGGAAAATGTACATATACAACCACTCAATCTTTATGGGAGGATGGAAATAGTTAACCCGAATAATTAAAAAAACAATTCCAAATTTAAAGCTGGTTATATATTGCACTGTCCATTCAGAGGTTCCATGGTGGAAGTACTTTGCCATCTGCTTTAAACTGACTGCTTATATAATTTCCAGCCTTCTGGTGTTATTGGCTATACACTGGCAGACAGAATAAGGGAAAAAACACATTGCTGTTAATAGAATCAACAAGAATAAATAAAACATAGCAACGTAAGCAAATTATTTAGCTGGGAATTCAGCCGTAATAAGTATGTCTGTTATCTGTCAGAAGGTAGACTCAAGCCCACTTCCATCATAAGATAGCTTTCACTACTACCAGTCTTGCCTCAGACAGCAAACTATATTTGATGTTATAATTGGGCTTGAGTTTACCCTCTGACAAACAACAGCCATATTTATTATGGCTGAATTGAAAAAATACATGGTGGTGAACTTGGAACAGGATACAGTCCAGGACTAAAAATACAGCAACAGATGACTAATATTGATTATCAGATTCATTTTGAAATAGTTTAGTAAATATCTTCATACAAACAGTCAAGAAACAGGGCTAGATTATTACTTTAATGATAGGTGTGGAGTAGGGTGACCAGAGAAGCTGGACTGGAGAAGTTTGCAGAGTGAGTGCTGGGGGCCACCCCCTCCCTCCAGGCTTGCGCTGCCATACAGCTGATCAGCGCAAGCCTGGGAGGGAGGAGCAATGCGGTGTGCTTGGGGAAGAGGCGGGGCTAGGGCAGGGATTTGGGGAAGGATCCAATGGGGCAGTGAGGAGGCGGGGCTGGGGGGAGGGCAAAATTGCTTATTTGTCCAGTGTCCCGACCGACGTGGGACAAACAAGCAAATATCGGCACACTCCATTAAAATTGGGACCTCTGGTCACCCTAGTGTGGAGACAATAACTCCCAGACTGACAGTGTTTGAGAGTATTCTGAACACAGCTTGCTCCACTATTGAAGGGGGAAGTGTACCTTATCACTCAGCTGTTCAGCGGGGCACAAAAGGGAGGAGCGGGGATGGGACATACTCAGGGGAGAGGGTAGAAAGAGGTGGGGAAGAGAAGAGGTGGGGATGGGGTCTTGGGGGAAGGGATGGAGTGGGGGCAGGGCCTGGAGTAAGCGGGGAGCTTGGGGGTCTGAAAATTTTTAAATCAAAATGGGGGTCTTTGGGTTGCTAAAGTTTGAGAGCCGCTGCATTAGGTGCTCATCTGCACCTTTAGGCACCTATATACCTTAAAAAAACTGGTCCAATATTCTATAATATGGTAGAGGAGCTATTTACAGAGACTGCTAACTTTTCTAAATAATTTAGGGATGAAATTTATCTTTCTTAATCACAATTGGTAAATTTAAAGAACATGGTATCAATGCATTAAATTGGATAGCTTATTTTGTTTTTCTTTCAAACTGTACTTTAAAATCAAGTTGGCAATGAAACGTTCAAATGTGCTTCAAAGTCACAATGCAACTATCAAATGTAGATTTTGGCATGTAAATACTAAGCATATTCCAGATAAAAGAAAACTAGATACATGTTCTACCGCACTGACAGACATGAAATTTACCTTGGATTTTCTGACTGATCCATGTCTTCTAATCTAGATTTAGATTATAAAACAGAGTGGTATGAGTATTTAAAATTAACCATACCATACACATAGTCTTGTAGCTCTACAGCATACAGTAAATTTATTGTGAAGATTACTTTTACCCAAGTAGTTTGGCTTTCTCTTTAACCAGAGGACACCCTCTCATTCTCCATAGTGGTAAAATGGCCTTACATTTTCTTCCATGCTTCTCTTTACCTTCCTATTTAGCCAGGGCCATCCTTTCCTGTACGCAAAGTATGCAGTCGTGTAGGGCACCAGGAAAATTGGGACACCAAATTTCCTGATGCCCTGTGCAGCAGCGTACTGCTCCAGCCCCTGCCCCACCTCTTCCCCAGGCCCCCTGCCCCTGCCNCTCCATCTCGTTCCCAAAGTCCCCACCCCACTCTGCCCCCCCACTCCACCCCTTCGCCAAAGTCCCTGCCCCCGCTCCACCCTCACTCCACCCCTCCCCGCCTCTTCCCACCCCTGCTCCACCCCCACTCCACCCCTTCCCCAAAGCCCCTGCCCTGCTCTGCCCCCAACCCGCCTCTTCCCGGCTCTGAGGACTGCAACATGGCCAGGCCTGCAATCACTGGCAGCGGGAAGTGCAGGGACCTGGCCCCAGCTGCACCACCGGTGAGTGCTGGGGGATGGTTCCCCCCTGCCCCTGAAACCACCTCCCCCCCCTCCACCATGGAAGCCTCCCCCTCTCCCCCACAGGGGGGCTGTGTAGGGCCCCAGAATAGCTAGGGATGGCCCTGTATTTAGCCCTGTGGGTTCTGGTTGCCTTTTACATTGTTTCACTTTTTATTGGAACATGTAGTCTCTTTGTTTGTATCTTGAGTACCGTTTTTACTTTCCCAAGTATTACTGAATTCAAACAATTTTCTTTAACTCCTTTTGCATTCTCAGAGAGTTTTATTTTCTGAAGTCCAGTATTTTTCCTTATAATTCTTTCTACAGAAACTCCTCAGAATTTACAACCTGATGAAATTATGATTGATTCCATCTTGAGAGGACAGCAGTGATAAGGCCAGCACGTCCCTGCGGCCCGCACCGCTTCGCGCAGCTCCCATTGGCCAGGAACGGTGAACCATGACCACTGGAAGCTGCGGGCAGCCGTGCCTGCAGACAGTCAATGTAAACCAACTGTCTCGTGGCCTGCCACCAGATTACCCTGACAGGCCACGTGCGGCCTGCGGGCTGCAGGTTGCCCACCACTGAGCTAAAGAGTCATTTTCAATAACTGGTGGCATCAGTGAATAGGGTCTGATCATCTATCACTGAAGTCAATGTAACGTTTGACTCATTGCTGGACTATACCTTTCGGGAGGGAAGGTATCTGCCAATAGAAGTAGGGGGGTCCCTCAGTGGATAAAATATTACCCTTCTTCACAACAACATTGTTTTTACAGGGTCTGGGTTATCAGTAGAAACACTTGCTAGTCTCCCATCTAATTTCTCCAAGAAATCTAGAGAACAACCAAGGATCATCTATTTTTATCTTGTTCTTCAATTCAAATGGTCTGTGCTGTGTAACCAAAATACTAATCAAGAATAAATCAATGTATCCTAATGTTTGGAGAGACACAAAAATAGCTGGTATGAACAGGGGGTTGGCCCTGGAGTGCAGTAAAGTAAAAGTATCCCATCCAACTTTGAAAACCTCAAGGATATAACTGAGCTTCCATTTGGTAGGGTTGTATTCTCCTTCTGTAAACAAGGTTTCCTGTACTGCAACCCCTCATCTTGCTTTGTTTTCATTCCCCTTCAGTAAATTTTATTTACTATTAATTTCATCTCCCAACTGAATGTCTTGGGTTCCACCAAGTCTCTATCATTCTGGTTACATCACACTTCCTGAAAACACAATTCTAATCCAACAGTCAATATGTTACTAGCATTTGTAGCAAGCACATTTTCCTTTACTTCTTTCACTCTTTCCTACATTTTTTTACTCGTTTCATTTTACCTTAGGAAAGTTCCCTTTGTGTATCTCTCACATCCACTGTTGAAAGAGTCAGCCTAGAAATCCCATCTATTATACCCTACACACTTTAAAAAACAAGTATTTTCCAATATGCACCTGTGATAGGCTGTCTACCTCTCTATACACACACAAGGCCTGAAGAGGAAAAATAGGACAATTAACCTGGAGGAGAACCAAGACGGGAGGAGGTCTAATGCTGATGAAGCCTAGCTGGGGGAGGAGCTGAGACAGACTTAGACCTTGTCTACACTGCAAAGTTTTGTATGCAAAATGGGAGGTGTACACACTACAAAGCTACTTTTGCCGACAAAGTAAAACCACCTCAACAGGAGGCTGTGATGTTATCTGATTAAAATATGACGATATAGATCACTGCTGCAACCACGGTTATATATTTGCAACAAATCTTGTACAAAGGTTGTCAAGTAAGGTGCCCATGGAAAGGTTATGATTTGCTGAATATGATTATTCTATTTGTATGCATGTATCATTTTTTTATTTGAAATTATGAGTATTGTCTCTATACCTGTATTTCACATGTTTGCTCTTGGGGTAATGCTCACAAGGTATTTAGCCTGCACATCTTGAAGGAACTATTCAAGTAGAATGGCCCATTAAAGGACACTTAACTTACAATGGAAGACACCTATCTACTCTTAATGGAGTTTCCTGCTGCGCTAGGCAAAATCATGCATGGACATGTGATTTCTCCATGTGAGTTTAAATGCCATCTTGTTACTGTAATTTTCCACAGTAAGAACAATGGGATTCCCTCCACATGGCAGAAGATATAAAAAGCACTGGAAACGCCTCCATTTTGCCTCTGTCCTGCTCCAGTCTCTATCCTGCTCAAACCTCCGGGACTATGAATTTATACTAATGGAAGTATTCTAACCAAGGAATTGAGGACCTTCCAATGATTTGGAAGCAGCCAGAGACTTGACTTAAGCCAGCAGTTCATTCCACCACTACTACAAGCCTGAACTGAGAACTTTGCAATTAATGTATGTATTTGATTCATTTAAGCGATTTTAACTCTCCCTTTCTTTCTTTCTTTCTATAAATAAACCTTTAGATTTTAGATACTAAAGGATTGGCAACCATGTGTTTATTTTAGTAAGATCTGAGTTTACATTGACCTGGGGGTGTGGCTGGTCCTTTGGGATCAGAAGAACCTTTTGTCTAAAGAGCCTGATTTTAAAGAATTACTCATCTTTAAATCCAGTGTTTTTGGTGGTGATGCAAGGACTGGAATGCCTAAGGAAACTGATTTCCTGATTTCTTGTTAGCCAGAGAGGTGTGACAGTTTACTTTTGTTGCTGGTTTGGTACATCTTATGGAGGAATAAAAAACAGTTACTCACTTCTCATAGCTGTCATTCTTTGAGATATGTTGTTCATGTCCATTCCAATCAGGTGTGTGCGCGTGCACGTTGGCCGGAAGATTTTTCCCCTAGCAGCATCTGTTGAGTTGGCCTGAGCGCCCCCTGGAGTCGTGCCTTCCTGGCACCCAATATAGAGGCCTGCCAATCCACAACCCCCTCAGTTCCTTCTTGCCGGCTACTCCGACAGGGGTAGGAGGATGGGCATTGGAATGGACGTGAACAAGACATCTCGAAGAACAAGTTACAAGAAGTGAGTAACTGTTTTTTCTTCAAGTGCTTGTTCATGTCCATTCCAAACAGGTAACTCCCAAGCCAAATTTAGGAGGTCGGGCTGGAGCTGTCCACTGATTGAAGTACTGCTCTTCCAAAAGACCTCATCGTCTCTGGCCTGCTGGGTGATTGCATAATGCGCAGCAAAAGTGTGTATGGAAGACCACATCGCCACTCTGCAGATTTCTTGGGTGGGAACTGGAGCCAGGAACACTGTCAGTGAAGCTTGCGCCCTGCTGGAGTGCGCAGTGATCAGATGTGTGGGAACACCTGCCAGGTTGTAGCACTCACGGATACAGGACACGATCCATGATGAAATGCGCTGGGGCAAAACCAGCTAAATTTTCATCCTGTCCACCACTGTCACAAAGAGCTGGACCGACTTTCGGAACAGTTTTGTTGTCTCAATACAGAAGACCAGCACTCTGCTCCCTGTTGCTGGAATGAGGTTTAGGGTACAAAACTGTGAGGATGATGTCCTGGTTGATATGAAACTGCGAGACAACCTTGGGAGGAAAGCAGGGCGAGGTCTGAGCTGAACCTTGTCCTTGACAATCTACTAGGCTGCCCCTGGAACAATGAGATTGAGAAACCTGCATCATGTGATGCTGCACCTGTCCCATGAGGCATTGCAAACCCTTCCCAAATCACTCTGCAGCTGATTGCATAATGGGATAGTTACCACAGTGCACTGCTCCCTGTGGTGATGCAAGAGCTGTTAGTGTGAATGCACTCTGCTGACACAAGGAGCTACTGTGAACATGCAACAGCGGTTTTAATTAAAGCGGCATAACTTTTGCTGACAAAACTTTGTAGCGTAGACAATGCCTTGGAAAGAGAGGAAGTTGGAAGTACGAGAAGAGTGCTGCAGGGAGGAGATTTTAAGTCCCTCTCTAGAGACAGGCAAGTTGGCTAGGTACAAGGAGGAGTTCTGCTAGGCTCGTCTACACTTACCTACAAGCGGCGATGGATGCATCGATGGTCAGTTTAGCGGGTCCAATGAAGACCCGCTAAATCAACTGCAGATTGCTCTCCTGTCGACTCCTGTACTCCATCAGATCGAGAAGAGTAGGGGGAGTCAATGGGAGAGCATCTCCCGTCGACATTGCGTAGCGTGGACCCCGCGGTAAGTAGATCTAAGCGAACTCGATTTGAGTTACGCTATTCATGTAATTCAAATTCCATAGCTTAGATCGAATTTTCCCCTGTAGTGTAGACAAGCCCTAAGTCCTGGAATCCTTGGACTACAGACTTTGGCAAGAAGATGGGAAGGGTTAGGTAGGCATGGGGGAGTGGAGGAAATACCAGTGTTAACCAAGAGATGGTCCAGAAGATTGAGAAGAGAAGTAGGAGGGAATCCACGGGAACAGCAACTGGGTCGAAGTTTGAGCAGACTGTGGTTGCTGGGCATAGAGTCCCTGGGTTGGAACCCGAAGTAGAGGGCAGGCACAGGTTCCCCTATGAGTCACTGGGAAAGTTCCACAGAAGTGGGTCAGAAGACTCCCTGAGACTTCAGATAGACAGTTTGTCCAGTGGGACTTTGATACCCCTAGAAGAGGAAGACTATAGTGATCTGGCAGGAGGGTTGAGTCACAAAAAGAGAGCTGGAGCTACCACGGGCCAAACGAACAATGGAAGGAGATGCTAGACCTAACGAGCGCTGATTTCTAGACCCAGCCATGAGGAAGCATCACAACAAATGTGCACATTACAGCACCACTCAACTATTTCACGCCTATGGTCTTGCTCATGAACTCACCACCTTCCCCAGTGCCCAGGAAGATTCCAGATCCCTAAAAGGAAGGTTAGAATTAGACAGGTGAACAAAATAAACTTACTCATCAACTTGTGATTCTTCCTTAGTGCAGCATCTATTCAATTCATTTCGTTTTATAATCATGATGATAGAACAAACAAGGACAGGCAGAAAGAGACAGAAACTTAGCAGAAGCCAGTTCTTCAAAGTGTTCCGGTGAAGTCTGTCAATGATTGCATCTAGCAAGGAAAGAAATATCACAGATCTTTATGATCTGGGAAGTGGGGTCTCCAACCAGAGGAGATATTATCCTGTATTTACCTGTTATTGATAGAAAGGAATGGAACAAAAATGTGAATATAGCAGACACACTTGAAACCTGCAAACATGAGATTCCCCAAACTGTCACACTTTGAAAAAGGATGCTTTGAACAAGCAAGCTACTTTGATACTTTAAGGAATGATTGCACATAATGTTCAAAACATGGTACAATTGCCAGCTGGTATTCAAAAGTAGTTCAGGACCAGAACAACACACTATTGCATTATAGGATTGAAATGCAGTAGCATAGCTATGAACAACAAAATCACTTAACATGTAATTTAGATTAGATTTTAAATCAGCTCTGTCATATTAAGAATCTGTATTTACTGTATCTAATTTACTGAATTTACTAAATTTATCTAATTTACTGAATCTGTAATTTACTGAATCTGTTTACTGTATCTAATCAAGATAGTACAATACATGATCACTTTCTTGTATCCAATAGCAATTTGTTTATTAAAATACTGTTATCCATACTATTAAAGTAATATAATAAAAAGAAAGAATAGTATTAAACTTTTCTCTTTTCACATTTAAGATGTAGAACCTCAGTTTATGTATTTCCCCTTATAACTCAAACTCTTAACTGTTCCATGGTATATATTTCAGATATTTTTTCTTTTTTAGTGAAGGAAAAGTACAGAGAAGGGCAATAAAAATGATTCAGGGTATGGAACAGCTTCCATACGAGGAGAGATTAAAAGGACTGGGACTGTTCAGCTTAGAAAAGAGATGTCCAAGAGAGACAAGATAGAGCTCTATAAAATCATGAAGGGTATAGAGAAAGTGAAGAAGGAAGTGTTATTTATCTCTTCACTTAACACATGAACCAGGGTCACCCAATGAAATTAATAAGGATCAGGTTTAAAACAAACATAAGGAAGTACTTCTTCACACAATGCACTGTCTACTGGGGGAACTCATATTTAGGTTCAAAAGAGAATTAGGTAAGTTCCTAGAGAATAGCTCCATCAATGGCTATTAGCCAAGATGGTCAGTGATGCAACCTCATCCTCTGGGTGTTCATAAACCTGATTGCCAGAAGCTGAGACTGGACGACAGGGATGGAGCACTCGATATATTGTCTTGTTCTGTTTACTCCCTCTGAAGCATCTGGCACTGGCCACTGTTGGATGACAGGATACTGGGCTAGCTGGATGATTGGTCTGACCCAGTATGGCCATTCTTATTTTTTTTCTTAAATGTTGCACTGGGAAAAAACCAACACAGGGTACAGAATTTGCCAAGATAACTAACCACTTCTGAAAGTACTGTCAATACTCCCTCCATATCCTTTTGATGAAATTTTGCAATCTGGTGGCAGCCAGCCAGACCTACAGTGACAATTTCCTCTGTTGTTGCACACCTGAAATAAAAGGGGGAAAATCCTGTTTAATTACTTTTTATACTTTGTAGCTGGAAGTCTCAAAATATGGGGAAATCCCATTACACATGCTTTTATGAAACAGTTTCTCTTCAAGATCTCTCTTCTTTATAACCAAATTCTCAGTTCTTAAAAAACTAATCAACAGTCTATTTCAGAAAACACATCAAATGTGAAGTACCACAGACTATTGTCTATAAAGAAAACCAAGAATATGACTCTAAGTATCAGGAAAAACCAAACCAATCAGCCATGGCACGAAGACTTTGCATGCTAAGTGTCAGTCCAAAGTTGCTATTTCAGTTGGCAATTTATAAGGAAAATATCTGCAAATCCAAAATATTATTAATCCAAACAATATTATTATAATAATAATGTGCCGTTACTTACTCCATGGTCATTGCATTTTTTCTTTACATCACATTTGTATTTCAGGACAGCAGCATCTACACACTTCTGGTTCATACAAATCTAAAAGCCAAACATACATACAATTCAAGGTTAAGAGAAAGCATAGAAAAAATTCTCTATGTTTGAGGGTCCTTTTCAGGCTGTTTAAGAGCAGAAAGCTGTTTACCAGATCCTTGTTTACCTCAAAATATTTGGAAATAGTTCTTGGCTAGTTTGGAGTAAATCAGGGGACAAAACAGTTAATTTTATAACTCAGTAAGCCAGTGCGGCTCATCATTGCTCCAATATTACTAGCAACTTTTAAAAAGTGTATCTTTACATGGAAAACATTTACATTCCTAACAGTTTAAAAAAAGATTTGTTACCTTTTGCTTACCACAGAGAGTACCATCCTTCACCAACATTGGATCCTTCACTTGAGGCCCCTTCATATAATCTAAAGTTATGCATAAGGAATTCTGCACCCTAGCATAAATGACAGCAGCCTTTTCCTTAATGAATGGTCTATTACTCGGATATTGACAAACTAACTTCCCACATTGGAGATCCCTACAAATATATGAGAAGAAAACTAAAATTACATATTTGGCATATGACAGTTCAAAATATTAAATATTCAAGCATACCATAATTTCTGTGAGAAGGGATAACTATACTCTGTACAGAGGGCTCAATTTTTGGGATCCCTTAGGTTTGCTTTGGTCCCTTGATGTAAAACACCAAGCAAAACACCAAGCTTGGAGAATCCACCTCAAGCTTGGTAAGTTGTTTCAATGGTTAATTACTCTTACTGTTAAAAATGTGTACCATATTTCCAGCCAGAATTTGACTAGTTCAACTTCCAGCCATTGGATTTTGTTACACCTTTGTGTGCTAGATCGAAGACCCCATTATTAAATTTGCATTCCCCGTATATTACTTAAAGAAGTACCGCTATGACATATATAAAACACAAAGAGACTGTTGCACACGTGAAATATTCCATGCACAGTAAAAAAGGGTTTTAAAGAATTAGTATCTAGGCTCCTCCTCCATGTGAAGCACCTTCCCAAAGCATCCCGATACAGTGGCAAAACCAGAGGGACACCTGAGAGAACACTTCTTCCCACATAATACCACAATAACAGTTGATATTTTCTTGCCAGAAGTCTCTAGATTTATATATCACTGACTGAGGACAGGCTGTTCTTACTAGAGGGATCACAATGCTGGAATTTGTTTCCTGTGTTGGCCCAATGAAGCCTGAATTTTACTTCTGTGTCAAAATATTAAAAAAAAAAAAAAAAAAAAAATTCCCCTCTCACCCCTATGGGTGGTATGTGTCTTCCTCAACCTCGGGTCCTCTACCAGATATACCCATTGACAAAGGCTGGAAGTGACTTGTTTTCAGCAGCATTGTTTGAAAAAATTGTTAAAAAATTAAAAAAAAAAAAA
>NC_133770.1:166533636-166559033 GCF_003597395.2 Chelonoidis abingdonii | reverse complement strand
TGAAGCGTTAGGGGGTCTTTTGCCCAAGGACCCCTACTGGAAAGTTGGGTACCAACCGGGATTTGAACCCCGGTCTCTCGTATCAAAGGGCGGTCTCCCGTATCAAAGGGCGGCGCTCTTAACCACTACGCTATCCAGTCGCTATATATATATATATATGCCAAGCACAATAATTTAAAATTCTGCAAAATTCTGTACATTTTATTTGTCAAATAAATATGGAAGCTCCAGCATGGCACTGGGGAGCACAGGCCACTCTCTACTAGTTCCCTGGGCACCCAAAACATACAGCTGGGGAGGGTTGCATGATCGCACTGTGGCTCCCTTTGCTTCCCCCTCAGAAAGTCATTTTTCTGCAAGGAAGCAAATAAATCTGTGGGGGACATAAATTTTGCACATGCAGAATTTCCCCAGGAGTAGAATTTGCTAGTCTTGACTCTTCAGGGAATGCTGCAAAGTCCATCAATCTACTCAGGCTTCTGCTTGAAATAAAGTGGTTACATTTGCAAGGACTCTTTGGGTCACTTTGGTCAGGAATGACGTTTTTCACTTCCTTGCTTTTTTATCCTGGTATGGAGTTAGTGGTCAGTTTGTGATTTTTTTTATGCAGCCAGTTGTCTGATTAATTTGTTTGTTTGATTTGCCCACAGGACTAGATAGTGGATATAACATTTTTAAATTAAAATAAATTGCACCCCTCAGAGCCCATCAAAATTAATTTAGAACACATTTTTAAAAAGTTTTAAAGTGTCTTTTGAAAGTATTTTATCAACAATAAAACATTCCAGTTTCAAGTTAATAGTTTTCTCTTCAATTTTAATTTCTGTAGGGCAAGAGGAAATGTAAAGTTTAAAGTATATAGACTACAAATGTTTGCACATCAAAGTATTTATCTTAAAGGCAAAAATAGGTGAACTGAAATGCCTGGCAAGTGAAGAGAACCTACACAAAATAGGAATTTCTGAACCACGGTGAGATGACAATAATCAATGAGATTGTTATTTACTATTTCTATTATGGTAGCGCTAATGCCCCCATTTGAGAATGAGACCCCTATTATGCTGGACACTGTACAAACAAGTTAAAAAGCTATTATCTGCCTTAGAGGGATCACAATCTAGATTTCTGCTGAAGCAAACAGAGAGAAGGAGCTAACAGTAAAACAAGGACATTTTGCTTAATAAGCAGCTATCTTAGTTCTCCCTCTGCCTAGCCTTTGTCAGACAGGATACTAAGTAGACCTAAAGTAGAAACCCTATAGAAGAACAGAATAGGTCAGCAGAAGTATACTGTTTAACAAAGTGCCTTCCCCCATTAGGGTCCAAGAAGCCTGGGGCTGGCCAGACCCTGCTGGAAGGAAGCAAATGATTATAAAACCAGCAAGTGGCTCAGCTAAGAGGGGCTGCAGGTGGGAGAGAAACTCCTGCAATAGACCCTGAAGCAGAGGGATTGAAGTTCATGGTGTGTCCTCCTTTCAGTACTGAGAGAACCACATGGGGGGAAAGAATGTGGGAGCTGTAGCCTATGGTGGGCAGAGAAACTGTTCTGGTTTGATACTTTGCCTGAGTTTTCTGCTAAAGAGTAAGGCTGTGCCCCGAAAAAGGACGTGGGGATGGCAATGAGCTCTTCCTGAGCTGGGAAAACAGGCCAGCAGCTGTTTACATATACTTAAAAGATTCCATGGTTTTCAATTAAATAACTTCTCTGAGTGGAGAAGACCATACAGATCCTCAAAGGTATTTAGGCACTGATAACAATGGGCGTTAGGTACCTAAATACCTTTGAGGATCTGGGCCTAGAAGCCTAAATCAGCATACTGGTAATCTGCCACTGGGCAAGCAGGCTACTGCCTGCTCCTTTTGGGTAGTAGTGGTGGAATGTCAACTGGCAATCAAGCTGCAGTCAAATTCCTCCACCCCATCTAATTCTTCTGGACAGTTTCTGCATATGATGATATGCTGGTTGGGTAAGAAGACATTAGAGCACATTTTGATCAAGATGCTTGTATGAGAATTTCTCTTATTACAGTAACATCATCCAGTAATTTCACTGCTACCTCGTATGTCAGATGAAATGGACCAGCAATCTAGCATGTCACAGTCCAATGCCAATATGCCAAAGGAAAGTAGGCAATTTAAAGACCACCAGCAAACACTGTAACACAGGAAAAATTACTTTGATTTTTTTAACCACTTTGTTTCTGAACTCTAGTGTAGCAAAGTTCAGAAACAAACCAGCTAAAAATTTTCAAAATCTGAGCTACTTTCAACACAATCAGCTAAGATGTCATGCTTCATCTTGTACTACTCCTATAGGGAGACATTTCTATTTCTCAAAACATACTTCCATTCGCAAGTCTGGTAACCCGCCTTAGTGGAGCCGCAGTGTCCCATCCTATCCTTTTGACCATTAATTTCTTCATAACATGCGAGAGAGCCACTTTTTGAAGCTACAAATACAATAACATTGATTAGACTTCGTCATAGACTTACCGTAGTCAGAACTGGGAAATGCTTTGTTGGAACCTCTAGCACATGCCGGTGCAGAATTGTTCTCTGCAATGGCTTCAGGTGCACTGTCTAGTCTAGTTTGCAGGTCACAGACACAGGGTTGCTTCAAGCCAAACCTGGACTTCCTTCACAGCTATTCAGTTATGGCCTCCTCCTAGAACAAGTGGGCAACCTTCTCTTTTTCATTAGTCCCAAAATGCTCTGCCAAGGCTGACTTCAAAATACAGGCAGAACAGGCAGTTGCCAAGCGCAGCAAAAATTAGTGGTAGAAAAATGTTCAGTAATTGTTTATTTGGGTGACTGTAGACTGGTAGAGGTACCTATTTACCTAGATCAGCAGAACCTCTAAAGACAATCCTGTGCTCTGCCATAGGAAGGTATATGTGTCAGGTGTGGTACTGAGAGTGTTTGACAACCATTGGAAATGTGTCTAAAACGTGTGTTCATTCTTTCTGGACTTAAGGGAATAGGCATGGAGCTTTCCTATTAAACAGAGGATATGGAGGTCCACATGTGGAACCTGTGATGTGTTCCAGTTAGGGGCAAGGAAAGGGCTCCAGTTGTTATCACTAGAGTCGGCATGAAGCAGCTTTTATTCCATACACCAGGAGTAAATAACCTGTCCCTGATGAAGTAGGGGGCCTTGTAGCTGCAGGTTGACAGCATTTTATGAACCAGATCAGTTTGGACAAGGATGGCAAAGACCCATCAGATCATCTCATTAGGCTTACTAATATAAGCCTCATTCACCTGCACATCTACCAATGCGATATATGCCATCATGTGCCAGCAATACCCCTCTGCCATGTACATTGGCCAAACTGGACAGTCTCTAACTAAAAGAATAAATGGACACAAATCTGACATCAGGAATTATAACGTTCAAAAAACAGTAGGAGAACACTTCAATCTCCCTGATCACTCAATAACAGACCTAAAAGTGGCAATACTTCAACAAAAAAACTTCAAAAACAGACTCCAACGTGAAACTGCAGAACTGGAATTAATTTGCTAACTGAATACCATCAGATTAGGCCTGAAAAAAGACTGGGAATGGTTGGGTCATTTCAAAACCTAAACCTAATTTCCCCCCTACTAATTTTCCCCTACCGTTACTCACACTTTCTTGTCAACTGTTTGAAATGGGCCACTCTTATTACCACTACAAAAGTTATTTTTCCTCTCTTGGTATCCTACTGTTAACTGAATTATCTCGTTAGACTGACCTCACACTTAGTAAGGCAACTCCCATCTTTTTGTGTATTTATATCTGCTCCTGTATTTTCCACTCCATCCATCTGATGAAGTGGATTCTAGCCCACGAAAGCTTATGCCCAAATAAATTTGTTAGTCTTTAAGGTGCCACAAGGACTATTCGTTGTTTTTGCTAATATAGTAATGTTTACAGCAACTGCTATAGTTATGGTTGCAAAACACTTTCCAAGATAGCCTTAACATTTGGTACGCATCTTTCTAATCTTCGTAAAATGTGGGTGTAAGATAATACAGTTAAGGCCACTAGAAATTCTGTTCAGTCACATACGTAATAGGAAATGTTGCTAAATTCTAATTTACAGGCTAACTTGGAGTATCCACAACAAGATTCTGAAGCTAAATTAGCTTCACAGTGAATTAACTAGGCCTTCTAACTTCTCCAAACCAACTTGACAAATGATTTTAGAAAGTCCATGACACGGTTAAAAAAAACAAAAACTCTTCACACCAAAATACCAGCGCCATTATCTCCTCTCCACTCTCTCCCAATCAAAATGCCGCCTGGAATGTGCAGGCTGCTAGGATTCAGGTAGGCATGAGTTCTAGTCTCACCTTTTACACTGACTGGTCTTAATAAATCTCTGCACTACATACATGTATTTTATGCAGGCAGGCTTCACAACACCACCAGAAATATAAAATATAGTCATCCATATTTTATCCATGTAGTCACTGAAGCATAAAGAGGTTAAGGGAAATACTCAAAGTTACCTAGAAAGTTTGTGGCTGAGCTGTGAGCAAAACCCAGATCTTTGATGCCATAAACCCAAGTCTTATCCAGAAAACCACAGTGCATCCAGGCAAGCTCCCTCAAGTATCTGTGCTTAGTTATGTCATCTATGACAAATAATAATTATCCACCTTCATAAGGTAGAAACACTGATGATAGCATTCACTAGAATTAGATTTTGGAAACAAATAACTATCACTATTACCTTTACCAAAGAGTTTTTTACACTGTTTATCAGCAGTTTGGCACACTCCTTTGAAACAATAGGCTGTATTACGGTTGCATGGGTGCCCATCCATGACCCAGAAGTCAGGTGTACAGTGTGCAGAGGAACCATTGCAGTATTCTATTAGATCACAATCATCTTCACTAGTGCTTCTACATAATGTACCATTTCGCACAAACTAGCAGGAAAAAAACAGAAATAGGGGACCTGTTCATGATATATAGAAAGGCTATAACTAGAGCTGTGTGGAAGATGGAAATTTACAAAGGATTTCAAGATTTTGATACCTGTCTTCTGATTAGGAACCAACACCCCTACACTTCAAATTTCTCTATGAAAGAAAATAGCATGGGGGATATCATTTAAAATTGATCTAAATGCTTCATTTTGATTTCAAAATTTTTATTTTATTATATAATATCAAATAAAAATATTAAAGACAAAGAATTGAAATTATATTGTTAGAATTCTTTTCCCTTGTTTTCTCTTTAAATTTAGACAAAATTTACATGATTTTGCAAAGCATTTAGACTTTGACAGAACTGCATTCTCTGACTGAAAATGGTTTCATTGACATTTTTCCAAACAGCTCTAATTATAACTACTAAGGAACAGAATTTATGCAAATCACAATATTTGATATTTATACTTATTAGTCAACATAACAGGAAAACCTAACAATACGTTTTTTTAAATATAAGAAAGCTAAGCCTTTCAGCTTGTTGTTTTTAAAAACAAGTTTTTGTCTGATGACTTGAATAACAAAAAGCTGATCCCATGCTACAAAGTGAAGATCAGCTCCCTTTTTGGTCATTTGAGTCATTGGCCTCTGCTTAACTCCTGTGGCATGTGGACCTTTATTGGCAGTGCTCAGACAGAGTATTAAGTACGTGTTGATACAACTGCTTCAGTCAGGTGTCATTTACAATACTGCCTTGAATTATCAATATCATTTTGACAATATTTTAGGTAGCTTGATATATCAACAGTGACTTGTTCTCTGGTTCTTTCCGTACGTAAGTATAGTAAGCAATAATATATAGTATGCACAATTTTCCCCAATCCTAAATACTCCTAAGTATTGAACTGGATTATTCACATATTTAAAGTTAAGCGTTAATTATCAGGGCTATTGTTAGATATTTGGGTTATAGTTAGAAAATGTGTTGGGTTCTGATCACTCAGAATTTATAGCTTACCCTACATTTCCAACAACAATCTCCACTGATACATTTGATGTCTTGTCTAAATTTACAGGTGTGTTGGCAACACTGATCCCATAGACAGTCCTGAAAATAAACAATAGAAACATTATAGATTTTAGAACAGGGGTTCGCAAATTGGGGGTTGGGACACCTCAGGGAGTTGCGAGGTTATTACATGGGGGATCGCAAGCTGTCAACCTCCACCCCAAGCCCCACTTTGCCTCCAGCATTTATAACGGGTTAAATATATAAAAAAGTGTTTTTAATTTATATGGGGGGGTCACACTCAGAGACTTGCTATGTGAAAGGGGTCACCAGTAAAAAAAGTTTGAGAGCCACTATATACGACATTTTAATCCTAGCAAAAGATGCCAGTTTGGTGGCCCTGAAAACTGAAGTCTCTTTTTTTCCCCCCCAAGGAAAGAAGTTAATTAAAAGTCCCTTTCTGACATTCTCAAGGGGGCAGTTTGGAGGAAGTTCCCAAAGCCTTGGCTCATGGCTTACTGAATAATGCCAAGGACCCGGATATCTGAGGTAACTAAGCTTTGGCAGAAGGCTTCTGGAAGTATTAGTAGTAGCAGCAGTTCCAAAGGTTCCATGCTGCTGAAGCTGACATTTTAACGCCTGCACTTGAGGCCACAGTGGTATTTTAATCCCTGTACTGAAGCACAATATGGAAAGTGCCGATGAGTTCATCTATCTAGACTACAAGCAGAGTTCAAACAGTCACCGTGAACCAGACATTATTTGACAAATAGGTCTTGCCACCTCCTGTATGAAATCCAGGTCTCAATTATGGATGTAAAAATATCATTGTGCTGAGACGAAGTTCAGGATTTACCAAATCTGTGTACTACCTGTATTGCTATATACGTCAGAAACCTGAAGCCTCTTGCAGGAAGACTTGGAGCAGCTAGAGCAGGGGCGGGCAAACTTTTTGGCCTGAGGGCCACGTCGGGTTTCAGAAATTGTATGGAGGGCCAGTTAGGGGAGGCTGTACCTCCCCAAACAGCCAGGCATGACCTGGCCTCCGACCCCTATCTGATTCCCCACTGCTTCTTGCCCCCTCACGGCCCCCACAGAGACTCCTGCCCCATCCACCCCTCCTGCTTTCTGTCCCCAGACCACCCTCAGGCCCCCTGCCCCAACTGCCCCTCCACTGCCCCATCCAACCCCCCTCTTCCGTCCTGACTGCCCCCCGGGATCCCTGCCCTATCCAACCACCTCTTCTCCCTGACTGCCCCCAGATTCCCCGCCCCTAACTGTCCCCCACTGCTGCTCTCCACCGCCCCATCCAACCCCCCCTCCTTCTTGACTGCCTCCCCCAGAACCCCTGCCCCATACACCTCCCCTTCTCCCTGTTCCCTGACTGCCCCTGGAACCCCCTGACTGCCCCCTGCTGCCCCATCCAACCACCCCTTCTCCCTGACCGTCCCTGGAACTCCTGCCCCCATTCAACCCTCCTGTTCCCCACCCTCTGATCCTCCCACCCATATCCACACCCTTGACCCCTGATCACCCCCCGAACTCCCCTGCCTTCTATCCAACCCCCCTCCTCTGCTCCCTGCCCCTGTACCATGCTGCCTGGAGCACCGGTGTCTCACAGCACTACAGCCATGTCACCCGGTTGGAGCCAGCCATGCACTGCACAACACAGAGCACTGGGTCAGGCCGAGTTCTGCAGCTGCATTGCCCCAGAGTTCGCAGCCCCATCGCCCAGATCATTGCGCCCACGGCGCAGTGAACTGAGGCTGCAGGGCAGGGGGAAGAGCGGGGGAGGGGCCAGGCAGAACAGTCCCATGGGCTGGATGTGGCCCGCGGGTCGTAGTTTGCCCACCTCTGAGCTAGAGGGATTCCATATGTGCTGTCTGAGCCAAATCCAAGTACAAAGTGGTTTGACTTTGTGTGAAATGTCACAATCTCTCAGAGATTCGGCCTTCCTTCAATAGTTCATTATATTCAAAAGCAACACTGCGTGCTCTTCGTCCAACACACCAGAATGGATAAAAACACCCCAGCATACCGTGTTCTCAAACGCTCCATCAACACATGAATGGGTGCACATCCTGGCCTACCTGGCGCCATCCATGAGGCCACCCCAGAGATTCATGGATTTGCATTACTGAGGCAGATCTGAGAACTTCACTATACAATGCCTGGTGTGATGCTATCAACCATGATCACTCTGGCTGGTGCAACTGGGGGGAAGGCTAGTTCAGTGGTTTAAGCATTGGCCTGCTAAACCCAGGGTTGTGAGTTCAATCCTTGAGGGGGGCCACAAAGGGATCTGGGGCAAAATCAGTACTTGGTTCTGCTAATGAAGGCAAGGGGCTGGACTCAATGACCCTTCAGGGTCCCTTCCAGTTCTAGGAAACAGGTATAATCTCTTTTTTTTTTTAAACAGTCCTCCATAGACTGTATGTGTTTGACCATGATGGTGAGGCTTGCTCCTTCCAGTTCTCCCATCTCCCAGCCAGCACTGGTTGACAAACAGCCTGATTCTTCAGCCAGTTTCTTCTTCTAGGGACCCCAAAAGGGAATGATAGGCAGAATAGCTCATCTTCTCTTTATTCAACATATCAGGTAGGCCTAATTTCTGACACTCCAATTTTTGTTCATTACTTTCCGGTTCTACACTTTTCTTATTTGCCAGACATGATCTTAACACAGTTCTTTAATAGGCTTTTTTGTTTTGACTAATTTAGTCATTCTGTCTCCTTTTACACATTTTTCCAACAATATTTTGTTATAGGCATTATTACATTCTATGAACTTTCACTTCTCACAGTTGAGTCCACAAATAAGGTAAGTTTTAATTTGTAGGCCCAATTATTACAACACCTCCTGCATAACACAGGCTATAGACATTCCCAATATATTTCCTGTCTGAACTACAGCAAACCTTTCAGAAAAACATCCAATATTGATTTTTAAATGGTCAGTGATACGAGAATCCACCGTTACTTTTGGTAAGTTATTCTGTAGCAAGGTCAAAAGATTCACCGATGTGGCACCTCCTGCTAGTCATCCTGGCAATTAGCTCTTTTCCAGCTTTGGTGCGCTTTCTGCCAGCTAATGGCTCACCTGCTTCAGACCCCCATGTCCCTCCGGACCCTGGTGCCCCTTTACCTCAGGGTTCTGCCCCAGCAGTACCCCCACACTCTGGGTCTCCCATCCCAGGGGAACCTCCAACCCTCTAAGACCATCTTGCCTCAGTGGCTACTGCCAGTCATCATCTAGCCACCTCTCACTGGGGCAGACTGCAGGCTGTAATGGCTGCTCATCACTGGCAAGGGGGTAGGACCAGCTGCCTCTGCCTATCCCTGGGCTACACCTCTGTGGCCCGTCCCTGCTTTGGCCTTAACCAAGGCCTCGGCCTGGAGCTCCCCAGCTCCTCTTGCCTTTCCCCAGCACTGCTCTGTGTCAGGTACCCTGTACTCCCAGGCAGCTAGGTCCTTCTCCGTCCAAGGCTGGAGAGAGACTGTGACCCAGCTCCTCCCTTAGGCCTTCTTATACTCCCAGCCCAGCCCTGATTGGCTGCCTCAAACCCGCACCTAATTGGCTCCCCAGGGAAGCCCTTTCCCAGGGCAGTTTTTAACCCCTGCCACATGGGAGTGGGGTGACCACTCTGCTATATATTCCAATGGTTAATTATCCTCATTGTTAAAAATATGTGCCTTATTTCCAATCTAAATTTATCTGGTTCCAACTTCCAGCCATTGTCTTCCAGACTGAAGAGCCCATTATTAAATATGTGTTACCCATATGGGTACTTATAGGCTGCGATCAAGTCACCCTTGAACCTTCTCTTTGTTAAGCTAAATAGATGGAGCTCCTTGAGACTATCACTATAAGGCAGTGGTCGCCAACCTTTTTGTCTGGCAGGCGCCAGACCAAGGACCACTGCAGCGGTGGAGCACCCGCCAAAATGCCGCCGAATTTCAGCGGCGATGCCTCTCGATGACGCCGCTTGCCGTCGACAAGCAACGTCATCAAGAGGTGTCCCTGCCAAAATTCGGGACCGACGCCTCTCGATGACGTCACTTGTTGACGGCAAGTGGTGTCATCGGGAGGGTCCCCGCCGAAATTTGGGGGCGATGCCTCTCGATGACATCACTTGTTGGCGACAAGCATCGTCATTGAGAGGTGTCCCCGCCGAAATGCCACTGAAATTTGGCGGCATTTCGGCGGGTGATCTCCCGGGGTCCAGGACGCGGGCGCATTAAGATGCCCCCACGGGCGCCATGGCGCCTGTGGGCACCACATTGGGGACCACTACTATAAGGCATGTTTTTCAATCCTTTAATCATTCTCTTGGCTCTTCTCTGAACCCTCTCCAATTATCATCATCCTTCTTGAATTGTCGCCAGAACTGGACACAGTATCCCAGTAGTGGTCACACCACGACTAAATACAAGGTAAAATAATTTCTCTACTCCCGCTCGAGATTCTCATTTATGCATTCAAGTACTACATTAGCCCTTTTGGGCACAGTATCGCACTGGGAGTTCATCTTTAGCTGATTATTCACCAGGACCCCAAATCATTTTCAGAATCACTGTTTTGCAGGATAATGTCCCCCATATTGTTAAGTATTGCTTACATTCTTTGTTCCTTGATGTGTACATTTACATTTGGCAGCATTAAAACACATATTGTTTGCTTGCACCCAGTTTACCAAGCAATTTCAGCTAGACTGGTTTAAGTTTTGGTGAAGTAAGGAGGGGTTTATAATAGAATGGTGCAGTAGCTCCAACCTTAACTACAGAGAGGCTACTGTCTCTAAAATAAGCAGCCAGTCACTGTACTGTTTCAAAACTTTAGTACTGGAGAACATTTGCTGACCTACCAGTATCAAACCAAATATTATTAGTATATAAAAACAGTTATGATTGTTACATACATAATACAAAAACACAAAAACAAGGAAATTAAAAGTCAAGTCACCTTACAGTACATATCCTCTACTCTTCTATCCATAGGCACACATTTTATCTTCATCACAACTGCCATACACCACAGATCATGGATCACATCCTTAACTCTATCTTCTCAACCTCCCCTTCTGTGCACATCCTTTTATGGAACTTCCCCATCCCAATGCTATTAGTTGTGAATGTCTAATATAGTATATATTTGTGTTGGGAAGGAGTAGATTAGTAATGGAGGTAATGGAAGGCTGTCATCCCTAGAAGGGGCAGATAACATTGTGGTAAATGGTGTCTGGTGTATACTAATTGTAGTAGAGTTAGGGTGTGTGCTTGAGGAGGGAGGAATATTTTGTTGGGAGGGAGCAGATTCGTTAAGGATGTGATAGAAAACCAGCACATAGTGTTCTTAACTGTTTTCACAATGAATTTTTTTGTATATTCATTTCCTAGGGCTTTTATGGGGCTTGATCCTGCAAGGTGCTGAGCTCTCTGATCTGAGCCAACAAAGTACTTAGCCAAGAGTTTAACTTTAATTACATGAGTAGTTTCATTGACTTTTTCATATTTTTAAAGTTAAGCACATGTTTAAGTGCTTCCCTGGATTGGACCTATAGTACACAGTATGTTGTAGATACATTGAGATTGACACTTGTCTTAACATTTCAGAGAGGAGACAGATGAGGTGAAGGAAGGGTATGCCTGTAGGGGTGGTTCCTGGAGCTGTGCCACAGAAGTATAGCTGCCAAAGGAAAAGGTTTTATCTGTCAGTAGCTGCACATAACACGTATTTAGATATGGGATAAAATATGGCATAAAAGCGTAGTTAATGATGGCGGTTTTATCTGTCAGCTACCTATTGGTGAATAAACTGTCAGTTAAAATAAATAACATCTGTTGCATGAGCTTCCTTCAAGTTCATCAATTTTGAAAATGTCACAATCAAAAAGGCAGAATGCCATGGACAAATTTCAACAACAATAATTTCAAATGTTTTCTATTATAAATTTAAGAAATCTAATAAAGCTACATTTGAAATTCGAAGGGAAATTTCACATTGAACATCTATCTACGTTTAGAGAAACACATAAATTTTTGTTCCATTTTAAAGCTCATTTCAGAACACAACCCTGACTGTGAGGTTGAGAACAAGCACCTCCATAGCATTCCAAAGTTGAATGGTTTTTCTAAAGGGCTCCAGCTGGCCTTTCATCCAGAGGTCTTGTTAGCACCTCTTGGACCCAAAAAGTATCTTTTATTTTTTTAATTTTCTCTTCAGTCTCAAGGTGTGGAACTGTGAATTATTTATTCCTATTAAATTTCAGGGATTTATTTCCTAACCTTTCTTGTGCCACAGTCACAGTCCTCTCCTTCCTCCACTATTTTGTTGCCACAGACAGGAGCTCTATAAGATGCATTCAAATACGGTTTGTTCAAAAGGCATTCTCCTTCTCCATTTGCAATGAAACTTTGAAAGTCTTCTATACTGCAGTCGCTAAAGGCCTTTGTCCCACCGGAATGTCTAAAACATAAAGTACAATGTCATTGTTAAAATATTCTCCATGCTTTGTAAAATGTATATCCTTTCATACCACTGAAATACTCTCATAAAACAAAAATGACTTTGGTTGCAAAATTAAGGATTTGTTTCAATATGTCAACTGTCTGCCTTGCGGGTGAACGTGGCTATTAACCTGGCACCTTAAGTGCATTGATTTGCCTTCAACATTCTTCTTAGCTAAAATAAATTAAATAGAACTGGCAACCTCAAATTAACTAATTTCTCCAAATTAGAGGCCTCATACCCAGCATGTCTGCCTCAATGAAGGAATAAATATAATTTTTTAAAATATGTTTGCAAGCTTGTGCTAGAATGGTGCTTGGGTCCCAGGTAGACTGCTGCAGCCAACTGTGAGCAAGAAGCAGGCATAAAATGCAATGGAGGATGCCCTCTTTAAACTAGGAAAACATAAGCAGAGCAGCAAAACCTTTCTAAACTGTTATTGTCTCAATCTCTCCACTAAAGATATTGCAGACCCTTCCCTTTCTGTCTCTTCCAGAATACTTGTTTATTCTCCTCAGTGAAAAGTTGACAGCAGCTGAGGTTAGTTTAATAATAATCAATCTAGCAGCTACAATTAGGAAACCTATAACATAAATATCAGATTTTTTTTCTTTCCTATCATCAGTGGTTATATTGAATTGAGTGTATTAACACATACAAGCCCATTGAGAGAAATTTGGAGCCCCAGTACATCATGATTGCTGGGGCCACATCCCCTCCTTTTTCACCCCCATTCAGACATTCCCATTACAAACACTGGGAGGGGGAGGGGCTGAGCCTTATGGGGCTGGTACAACTGTCTCCCGTTTCCCTCCTCTTGTCATCACAGACAATATAGCATCTCACAAGAAGATGGAAGTCTCAGTAAATTATATTTTAATGACAGATTACATTATATGCTAATATTAGAAACATTTAGGCCCTCGAGTAATTTTATATAATAGAACTAACCATGTGAGTAAAGTTATTTACATCCATAAGAGTTTGCATGATTAGGCCCATAGTGAGTACACATCTGTACACAGCATAAACTAGAAAGCTTAAAAAAAATGGTGGAGAAAACGGAGAAGTGTAGACTAGTTTTAAACGAAGAGTTACTGAACATTTAAAATTTGGTAATAAAAGGCCGTATGATCTCTGAAGGTCCAAGTTAGGGCTTTTCCTGTAATCAGTGGCACATCATGAATAAGTGTATTTAATTTCAAGACTGTAGCTCCGCAGGAACATAAACATTAAAAGTCACATTGTTACCAACAACTACTTAGATAGAGAAATAGGACTTAAAAGAGGAGGGTAGGAGAGAGATTTTGTACTTAAGTGAAAAGTGAAATATTTCCTGTAACTGATAGTCTCTGAAAGTACTATTTATTTATTTTAGATTTTTAAATCAACTTAATATTCATGGCAAGTACCTGACTGACAGACAGCCTCAGACTGAATTACTCCTTTTATGCACGACAAGCAACAATAGAGCAAGCTTTCCTGCACTATGTCACTAATCTGCTTTAAATCTTGTGTGACCATCTCCAAGAAGAGAAAGTAAGTCAGTCTGTTGGCTCCTCTGCAGAGATTCCCAGCTGATGACATTTGTGTTGGTATAGTCTGGTTATATGGAAACATACCAACAAAGAGGAGGACTGTGACCTATACTTATATCTATCTAGATATCCATCCATCACTCTATAGGTCACAGTCCTATTCTTTGTTGGTATGTTTCCATATATCCAAACTATCCCAACACACACAGGCGCGCACACACAACTTCCAGCCACTAATGAACTGGGATGGATATAAAGCAGTGATATACAGGTACAAAAGTCTACATACATCCTAATAAGGCATTATTTAGAATAATAGCACTTGTATGCATAGTAAAATGGTTCTAAATATAATAAATAATGCAATGCTATGTGAGGTACATAAATTAATAATATTTTTTTTAAAAAAAACTTACACTGCTTTGGTGTGCATTATGCAGGTGTATCCTGAACACTGACAGTCCCTAGAATCGTCATATGCTATTCCCAGACTAAGCCCGAGCAGCTGTGCAATGATGACTGAAAATGTCTCCAGTGTTATTGTTCTTTGATACTAATATAATAAAGAAAGAAAGAAAGAAAGTACTAAAAGTTCATTCAACTGTGGAAACAAACTGTGATAAAAAACTAATTTTTTTGTTTTCTGCCCTGCCTAAAGTACACTAAGATATCTGTACTAGATATAATATATGAAGGAAGGCATACTCCATTGTAAGGCAACTGCTCTGTCCCCTTCCAGGACTAGAAGAAAGTCACAAAGAACATATGTAATCCTGAATTCAAACACTTATTAATGTAGTTATTCACTGGAGGTCGAATCCTCTGTGCAGTGCCTAGGCTAAGTAGACAAGATGAGTGCAGAGTAGAAGTGCAGGGGCAAGAATCTTTCCATCTGATCCTATGGAGTGGCTACCGAGACCAATGGCTCAAATAATCTGTGATGCCTTTTGGGAGCCACTGCCCAGAGCAGAAGACCAAAGAACTCCCCAAGACAAGGATATCCTTTGGCTCCATCCCTATCTCATCATCCCTTGCATGCTGCTCCACAGCATGTGAGACAAGGCTCCTCTTCTAATGGTGTTTAACCTCTGAATGGTTCTGTAAATTATGTGTTCCCCCTGCACAGCATAGCTGCATTGATTCTGTTGCCAGGGGATTCTTCGTAGTTGTAGAGGTGGGGACAAGATTTGCCCCTACAAGCAAAGGTCAGAACTGTAAGTAACCGATACAGAGTATTAATTATACAGGTAAGTAGATTCTATTATATCATACCAGGGCAACCCCTCCAGAATAGTTTCTCAGACACAGCTTTCCTGCAAAAGATGCCCCTACATAATTTGGTTGGTCCCTGTAACTAAAGCACAAAAAAAAGATTCTTGATCATAAATATATTCTTTCTAAAAGCAGTGACAGTCTAAAAGATTTCTAGTGCATCTTTAACAATAAAGTAATGTTCTTCTTACACAAATAAATATGCTATGTCATGTGGCCGTAGAATAAGATGGATATTTTTCCACTGTAAAAACCTTTGTAATAATTCATCAGCTTCCCCTGTTGTAGGAATTTTGTTACTATCTGCCCAGAATTCCAATGAAGACAGCACAATTGTTATATTAAGAGAGGTAAACATCTGAAAATGTAACAGAGGAAATATAAGTTAAATTACATGATATGCACTGTAGTATTGTAAGACCTATAAACAATGGCCATCAGGGACCAATGTGGCAAACCATGGGTTGGACCATCACAGAGTGTATTGCCACAGATGTCCCCATAATAAAATGTTGTAATCTATGTTATGGAAAATACAGTACTGAAAGATCCTAAAATCCAACATCTTAGTCCATATTAATCCTTTTCAACCTAGTCAATCAAAACAAATTCTCAGTGCATCACAACTGTCAGTTCTTTTTATTAGAGAGACAAGGTGACTGAGGTAACATCTTTTATTGGACCAACTTCTGCTGGTGAGAGAGACAAGCTTTCAAGCTTACAAAGTGCTTTTCTTTAGTTCTGTGTGCGCTCAAAAAGCTTGTCTCTCTCACTAACAGAAGTTGGGCCAATAAAGGATATTACCTCACCCACCTTGTTTCTCTAATATCCTGAGACCAACATGGTTACAATGATGCATACAGTTCTTTTTATGACCAAGTTAACTTAAAGTAACTAAGATTATGTCTACACTGCAAAAACAAACAAATAAAACAGGTGCATTCTTAACTTGGGTTAGTTAACTCAGGCTAAAATATCAGTGCAGACACAGCAATTTGGCTTTCAACCGAGGTTAGCAGTCTGAGTTCAATCCCAGATCATCCTATATACTTTAAACTGCACTGCTAACCCAAGTTAAAAGTCGAGTTTGGAACATTGTCCATCTGGGGTATCCTGGTGCCAAGACTGAAGCTCATCATACTACCAATACTGTATACACAATCAGACATAACCTAAGGAAGCTTAAGACTGAAAATGAGTCATGGATATCATAACAGTAACAAGGGCCCACAATTAGGGTAGTCAGAGTAGTTTTACAATAAAAAAATTCTAAAAGGGGACACACTACAAGTCCCTTCATTTTCAGATGGCTGAGAGTACCTGGGGTCTCGGATGTCTCTCAGGGGTGAATGATCTAATCCTGGCAGTGAGGAATATAAAATGGTTTTTAATCTAACTGCTGCAGACCGAGTATCCTGAGCGTGAAAACTGATACTAAATAATCACCAGAGAATAATATCATCTGTAAAATATCTGGACTTCATGTGGACTGCATCTTTCATCCAAAGTTCTCAAAGCATTATGTCTCACATAACCCTTGTGAGGTACGACAAGATAAGTACACCTCTATCCCGATATAACGCTGTCCTGGGGAGCCAAAAAATCTTACCACATTATAGGTGAAACTGCATTATATCGAACTTCCTTTGATCCACCGGAGTGTGCAGCCCCCCCCGCCCCCAGAGCACTGCTTTCCCGCGGTATATCCGAATTATGTTATATCGGGGTAGAGGTGTATTATATCCAATTTACAGAAGAAAAAGACACAGAAATGTGAGGTGACTTAGCAAAGTCACACAGCAGGTCGGTGACAGAACTAGGAACAGAACCCAGGAGTCCTGATCCCAGCTCCCTAGATCTAACTGCTAGACTATGACTACCAGAAAAATGAATCAAAACATTCACATTTCCCATATGAATATTGAACAGAAAAAGGCAGGAACTTACACTGTTGACAAAGCCAATAAGTTGGACTATTTTCTCTGTTACAACATCCTTGTCTGAACCCATATAGTCATACTGAAAAATAACACAACTTTTTAGCTTACAACAACACATCACTGCTGTGCAATGTTTCTTTGAACATAACATTTCCCTTGGGAACTGATGCAGTGTCCAAATGAGTTCTTTCTATTTGTGCCATTTCCAGATTGTGGTACCTGCCTTAATTTCAGGGAGATTAGAGAGGTTATTAAGACAAAAAACTCAATAATAATAATAATGGGGGAGTTCAACTATCCCCATATTGACTGGGTACATATCACCTCAGAGAGAGATGCTGAGATAAAGTTTCTTGATGCCTTAAATGACTGCTTCTTGGAGCAGCTGGTCCAGAAACCCACAAGAGAAGAGGCAATTCTTGATTTAGTCCTAAATGGAGCACAGGATCCAGGTCCAAAAGGTGAATATAACTGGACCGCTTGGTAATAGTGACCATAATATAATTACATTAAACATCCCTATGGTGGGGAAAACTCCACAGCGGCCCAACACTGTAGCATTTAATTTCAGAAAGGGGAATTACACAAAAATGAGGAAGTTAGTTAAACAAAAATTAAAAGGTTCAGCACCAAAAGTAAAATCCCTGCAAGCCACGTGGAAACTTTTTAAAGACACCACAATAGAGGCTCATCTTAAATGTATACCCGAAATTAAAAAACATAGTAAGAGAACCAAAAAAGAGCCACTGTGGTTAAATAACAAAGTAAAAGAAGCAGTGAGAGGCACAAAGGCATCCTTTAAAAAGTGGAAGATAAATCCTAATGAAGAAAATAGAAAAGAGCATAAACTCTGGCAAATGAAGTGCAAAAATATAATTAGAAAGACCAAAAAATAATTTGAAGAACAGCTAGCCAAAGACTCCAAAAGTAATAGCAAATTTTTTTTAATACATCAGAAGCAGGAAGCCTGCTCAATAATCAGTGGGGCCACTGGACGATCAAGATGCTAAAGGAGCACTCAAAGACGATAAGGCCATTGCGGAGAAACTAAATGAATTCTTTGCATTGGTCTTCACTGTTGAGGATGTGATGGAGATTCCCAAACCTGAGCCATTCTTTTTGGGTGACAAATCTGAGGAACTGTCCCAAATTGAGGTGTCATTAGAGGAGGTTTTGGAACGAATTGATAAACTAAACAGTAATAAGTCTCCAGGACCTGATGGTGTACACCCAAGAGTTCTCAAGAAACTCAAATGTGAAACTGTAGGACTACTAACTGTCATGTGTAACCTATCATTTAAAATCAGCTTCTGTACCAAACGACTGGAGAATAGCTAATGTGACACCAATTTTTTTTAAAAGGGCTCCAGAGGTAACCCTGGCAACTACAAGCCAGTAAGCCTCACTTCAGTACCGGGCAAACTGGTTGAAACTATTATAAAAAACAAAATTGTCAGAAACATAGATTAACATAATTTGTTGGAAAATAGTCAACGTGGTTTTTGTAAAGGAAAATCTTGCCTCACCAATCTACTAGAATTCTTTGAGGGGGTCAACAAGCATGTGGACAAAGGAGATGCAGTGTATATAGTGTATTGAGATTTTCAGAAAGCCTTCACCAAAGGCTCTTAAGCAAAATACGTAGTCATGGGATAAGAGGCAAGGTTCTCTCATGGATTGGTAACTGGTTAAAAGATAGGAAAAAAGGGTAAAAATAAATGGTCAGTTTTCAGAATGGAGAGAGGTAAATAGTGGTGTTCCCCAGAGGTCTGTACTGGGACCAGTACTATTTAACATATTCATAAATGATCTGGAAAAAGGGGTACACAGTGAGGTGGCAAATTTGCAGATGATACAAAACTACTCAAGATAATTAAGTCCCAGGTAGACTGCGAAGAACTACAAAAGGATCTCATAAAACTGAGTGACTGGGCAACAAAATGGCAGATGATATTTAATGTTGATAAATGCAAAGTAATGCACATTGGAAAACATTATCCTAACTATACATATACAATGATGGGGTCTAAATTAGCTGTTACCACTCAAGAAAGAGATCTTGGAGTCATTGTGGATAGTTGTCTGAAATCATCCACTCAATGTGCAGCAGCAGTCAAAAAAGCAAACAGAATGTTAGAATCATCAAGAAAGGGATAGATAATGAGAGAAAATATCACATTGCCTCCACAGAAATCCATGGTACGCCCAAACCTTGAATACTGAGTGCAGATGTGGTCACCCGATCTCAAAAAAGATACATTGGAATTGGAAAAGGTTCAGAAAAGGGCAACAAAAATTATTAGAGGTATAGAACGGCTTTCGTATGAGGAGAGATTAATAAAACTGGGATTTTTCAGCTTGGAAAAGAGGCGACTAAAGGGGGGATATGATAGAGGTCTATAGAATCATGAGCAGTATAGAGAAAGTAAATAAAGAAGTGTTATTTACTCCTTCTCATAATACAAGAACGAGGGGCCACCAAATGAAATTAATAGGTAGCAGGTTTAAAACAAACACAAGGAAGTATTTTTTCACACAACCCACTGTCAACCTCTGGAACTCCTTGCCAGAGGGTGTTGTGAAGGCCAACACTATAATGGGGTTCAAAAGGGAGCTAGATAGATTCATGGAAGATACGTCCATCAATGGCTATTAGCCAGGATGGGCAGAAATGGCATCCCTAGCCTCTGTTTGCCAGAAGCTGGGATTGGGTGACAGGGCATGGATCATTTGATGATAACCTGTCTGTTCATTCACTTTGGGACACCTCCCATTGGCCACTATCAAAGGACAGGATACTGGGCTTGATGGACCTTTGGTCTGACCCAGTATGGCCATTCTTAATGTTCTTATGTAAAATATTCTCACCCACTTCTCAGAGAAACTTTATCTGTTTTTCTTCATGTCATCTCCTCCCAGATCATTTGGTAGAATGAACAAAGCAGCCAACACAAGAACATGAGAATGGACATAATGTGTCAGACCAATGGTCCAGCTAGCCCAATATCCTGTATTTCAGAAGTGGCCATTGCCAGAGGCTTCAGAGGGAATGAACAGAACAGCGAAATTTATCGAGTGATCCATCCCTTATCATCCAGTCCCAGCTTCTGGCAATCAGAGGTTTATGGACATCCAGAGCATGGGGTTGTGTCACTGACCATCTGGGCTAACTGATGGACCTATCTTCCAGGAACTTACCTAATTCTTTTTTAACCAAGTTATACTTTTGGCCTTCACAACATCCCTTCACAATGAGTTCCACAGATTGACTATGCATAGTGTGAAGTACTTCCTTATGTCTGTTTTAAATAGACTGCCTAATAATTTCATTGGGTGACCCTGGGTTCTTGTGTTATGTAAGGAGTAAATAACACTTCTTGATTTACTTTCTCCAGATCATTCATGATTTTATAGATCTCTATTATATCTCCCCTCAGTTGTCTCTTTTTCAAGCTAAAAAGTTCCAGTCTTTTTAATCTCTCGCATACGGAAGCTGTTCCATACCCTTAATCATTTTTGTTACCCTTCTCTGTACTTTTTCCAATTCTAATATCTTTCTTGAGACAGGGTGAGCAAAACTGCACACAGTATTCCAGGTGTGGGCATAACATGGATTTATATAGTGGTATTAGGATATTTTCTGTCTTATTGTCCCTTTTCTAATGGTTCCTAATATTCTGTTAGCTTTTTTGACTGCTGCTGCACATTGAGCAGACATTATCAGAAAACTATCCACAAAGACTCCAAGTTCTCTTTCTTGAGTGGTAACAGCTAATTTAGATGCCATCATATTGTATGTGTAGTTGGAATTATGTTTTCCAGTGTGCATTCCTTTGTATTTATCAACACTGAATTTCTTCTGCCATTTTATTGTCCATCCTCCCAGTTTTGTGAGATCCATTTGTAACTCTTCACAGTCAGCTTTCGACTTAACTATCTTGAGTAATTTAATAAAGTCTGCAAATTTTGCCACCTCACTATTTACCCCTTTTTCCTGATCATCTATAAATATACTGAACAGCACTGTTCCCAGCATAGATCCTTGGGGGAGCGTGCTACTTACCTCTCTCCACTGTGAAAACTGACCATTTATTCTTACCTATGATTTCTATCTTTTAACCAGTTAACTGATCCATGAGAGGACCCTCTTATCCCATAACTGGCTACTTTGCTTAAGAGCCTTTGGTGAGAGACCTTGTCAAAAGCTTTCTGAAAGTTCAAGTACCCACGTCCACATGCTTTTCGACTCCCTCAAAGAATTCTAATAGATTGATGAGGCATGATTTTCCTCTACAAAAGCAGTATTGACTCTTCCCCAACATATTGTGTTCATCTGTGTGTCTGATAATTCTGTTCTTAACAATAGTTTTAGCCAGTTTACCTCATACTGAAGTTAGGCAATTACAGGCCAGTAAGCCTCTCTGTGAGTCATCTGGTACAGAAGCAGATTTAGACAATAGGTTACATACCATATTTAGTAGTTCTGAAATTTTATATATGAGTTCCTTCAGAACTCTTGGGTGAATACCATCTGGCCCTGGTGACTTATTACTGTTTCACTTATCAATTTGTTCCCAAATGTCCTCTACTTATCCCCTAAAAGGAATGGCTCAGATGTGGGAATCTCTCTCACATCCTCTGCAGTGAAGATAGATGTAAAGAATCCATTAGGTTCTCTGCAACTGCCTTGTCTTACTTGAGTGCTCCTTTAGCACCTCAGTCATCCACTGGCCCCATTGATTATTGAGCAGGCTTCCTGCTTCTGATGTACTTGAAAAAAATATGCTGTTACTTTTTGTGTCTTTTGCTAGTTGGTCTTCAAATTTATTTTTGGCCTGCCGAATTATATTTTTACACTTGACTAGCCAGAGTTTATGTTATTTTCTAAAGATGTCTTTTTGTCTGTAACTGCCTGTCTTTGTGGATAAACTGAGCCCAGCTCCCCTGGACTACAGCAGGTGAGCCCAATCCAGCTAGTTAAAGAGGGCTGGGCTACACCTCGGCCTATAAAGGGCTGCTATGCTAATAGGCACCTGGAAGGAGGAAGGACTGAAACAGGCTGAGCCCTAGGGAGAAAAAGCCAGGGGTCAGGGCTCAGAGAAGCAGCCATGCAGCTGCTGCTCCCAAGAGGAGCAGATTTGACTGAGGCTGGGAGGCTACCAGGAGCTGGGGTGCCAGAGACTCCTTGGAAGGGTGGCCCAGAAACCTGGGGCCGAGGATAGAGTTAAGACTATTTTCTGTTTCCTTGATAACCTCTGTTTAAAGAAATAAATCTCCTTGAAAAGACTGGGTATGGCAGCACATGCTTTAGAGGTAGGGAGAAGCAATGGCCCTGGTGACCTGGCATCTCTAACTCTGATGTTTAGTCATGGTGGCATTTTTTGGTTCTCTTACAGATTTTTTTTTTTATTTGAGGTATACACAGAGTTTGAGCCTCTGTTATGGTGTTTCATCCTCATAGGGAGGAAAACACCAAAGAACCCCACCACAGTAGTATTTAACTTCTAAAAGGGGAACTACCCAATAGTTCTCTCTAAAGCATGGAGGATGCCATTAAATGTTTGTTGCTGGGGATAAAAGTACTGTGGCATTGTGGTGGGGCAGATGACATACACACCGGGCCACAAGCCAAGCAAGTGTCCAGGAACCGCTGTGGTCACAGTCAGCCCCAACCTGTTGCACCTGTGAGGCTCGTCAAGCCTGGAGACAAGCCCTTGAAAGAGAGGAATTCCATACAGTTGCAGTGGCACTCAGAAGCAAGCAGGCCTTGGCTCTGGCACCCAGACTGGAGGCCCTGTGTCACTGACTGACCCATAGTTTGTGAATGCTGCCTGCCTAAGCCCGCTGAGAATGGAGATAGGATGGGCTGATTTTCTTTGTCGAAATTCCCCTGAGGATTAAGCCCTGACCTGTGTTCCCTCTAAGCTGCATGGTTGGACAGCTGCCCAGGCGTGATTCAAGTGCCGTGCACTTGACTAGCAGAGCCATGCACATCCAGGAGCATGTGTTTAGGTGCCCCTTCCCGCCCCCCCATTTCTTTGCATCCATGTTGCTCCTGCAGCTGCTCCCGTGACCCTCCTGCCGGCTGTACAGAGTGACGGGGAAGAGAGGGTGTTGATATCATGGTGTCTCCTTCTCCTGACCCCCATCTCCACAAAGCAGGGGAGAGGAGACAGGGCTCAGGACTCGAGCAGGAGAGAATTGCTGTGGTCGGAGGTCTGAACTAGATTTCGAGGTGAGTGAGTGACTGGGCCTTAAAGGGACAGCACAGGATCTCTAAGACTTCCCAAGCAGCCAGCTCACACAATTTCTGTCTCTGCCTCTCTCCTGCCCATGTACTCCATCTCCGCAGCGTTTTTGACTAGTCTATGCATTTCATAATTTTTATTTCTCTCTTACACTTAAATGTAGTTCTTTGAGGAGTGAGATCTAAAATGTCTAACCTGTCCTGGCTGGAGTAATTATCCCTGTGGTAACTTTTAAAAAATATATATTATATCTAGGTTTTTTATTGATGCACCTTGGTGCACATAACAAAATTTATTCCACACATGGATGGAAAAACTTAGAGGAAACATTGGCCCCGAGCTTTATTTGCACTGAGGACCGGGAACTGAAACTGCTTGAAAGACTGCTTCACTCTCACTTGCACAAGGAAGGGGGGCAGGTAAATATTTTCCTTTGTTTGGATTGTTTTATATCCCCTGAAAGGGGACGGACTGACTAAAGGCACAGTCAGAAGGCTGTACCCAGACCCCAGAACCAGACCACAGGGCTGGGGCTGCCCAGAGAACAATATAGCAGTTAAGCGAGGTGTCTGCTCTCTCTGCAAGGGGGCAACCTTGGGACATTAACCTTAGACAGTCATATATATGCATCAGTTTTTGAATCTGTCATAGGATTAATCAAAATGGTTAAGACATCAGTGGGGGTAAGGGAGAAGCCACATTTACATTTTGTAAAGTGTGCACACTCCTACTATATGCGGTAGAAACAGAGAGGAAGTTTCTAGAGCTGGAATCAGCTTTTGCAATAAAAATTAAGACAATACAATAGGGAAATATAAATGGTTAATTAGTTTAGACTTACCAGAGCCTTGTCCAAAATCACATACATTTCCAGATATCTGGAGTATCTGATGAAATTCTGCTTTGCCTTAAGGAAAAAAGTATGTTAAGAAATTACTTCTACATTATAACTCTTGTGCTCATTACTAGCAGTGTAAATGAGACACAGAGAGTAGAAGTCACAAAACAAGAAGACTGAATGCCCAAGCTTAATTAGTGCAATTCAGAAACAATTAAATCATTTGTGGAAATAGCCCTGGACTTCTTAGAAGTCACAAATTAAGGAATGTATACGATTCTAAAATCATCATCAGAGTTGGACTTCACTTAGTTACTAGAATTTTTAAAACGGAGAATAGTAATGGGAAAAATTAAATTAATAAGTGATCTCACAGCTGAGAATCCCTTTGATAATGACATTCACTCTCCACTACTAGCAAAAACTCTGAACTAAAGTTACGGAAGCAATATGTACATGAAAATCTGACATTCTGGAGCCAAATTTGTTCAGTCAGTCAAAGATTACTTGAACTGGTCTCCCCTGCCCAAAGGAAAAATGATGTGAGGTCAAGACCTTAAACACTAAACTTCTGTACGGAATCTGATCCCATCTGGCCTAGATCCACAGCTCTCTCTCTGGTGGGATAGTTAGGTGTCCTGCCATGCACACTGCACTGTCAAGTCACTGGCACTAGCACCATTTAATTTCTCACTTTAGTTCCCAATTTGACCTAGTAATTTGGATCAGCACATAAAAAGTCTGAAGAGACAAAGCTATGTTGTTCTCTGAGGGCATGGCTGAAAACACTTCTCCTAACCAGTCATGTAGGGGCATTAATGTTGAGACGTGAAAGTGGTAGGTAGAGATCCAAAAATATCAAAGGAGACTGTCTACATATGTACGTGTACTTAGACTCGCTATTTAAATGTAGAAATGACGGTTACTCACCTTTGTAACTGTTGTTCTTTGAGATGTGTTGCTCATATTCATTCCAAGTAGGTGTGCGCGCGCCGCGTGCACGTTCGTCGGAAGAATTTTCCCCTAGCAATACCCGGCGGGTCGGCAGGCGCCCCCTGGCGTGGCGCCTTTGCGGCACCATATATATGCCCCTGCCGACCTGGCCGCTCCTCAGTTCCTTCTT
>NC_133770.1:166515208-166525558 GCF_003597395.2 Chelonoidis abingdonii | reverse complement strand
TGTTGGGGAAAAGAAGACCACCTCTGTACTTTGATCAGACAGCCTGAGGCACCTTTATTGAGTATACACCTGTGCACAAGTGGAGGTCAGCGTTCTCCCATGCAAGGGATGGGCTGGCCTCCTGAGCATGCTTCTGCTCCAGCTTATATAGCTACAAACCGCAAATTAGCATATTTCATTAAATCATTTGTTATACCTTTTATGGTTCTATATTTCATAAACAATTAGGTAATTGCCTTATTTGATACACAAACTCCTATAACCTCTTAAAAATGCAAGCGTACTGTGTTTCATTTCCGTATAGACAGTCCCCTGACAGTCAGGCGGCCTTGACTGTTCAGATACCCCTACTTGCGGTTTTTGTTTGGCAAGCTATGTGGGCCTATTTGGGGTCCTTGTGACCTGTGTCTAGTTCCCCAATTCCGGCCAGATGGCTTATATGCTGATAAATCGTCTTCTCTATCCTTATTAATATGTCGTTAGTACATGCATCTATTTTTATCAAATAGTGATTGAAGTAGGCTGTCTGAATTTAGTCGGGTTGTTAGGAAACTTCCATTTAGGCCTCCTGTTAACGCTAGTAGTTGTTAGGAGTAATAAGAGACTAGGGGCCTTTTTCCCTGACAATACTAACATATTAAATATTTTCTCAGCAAAGCAAACCAACCAGCACCTACTTTTATTCCTGTATCCAGCTTTCGTGTCATCCCTTCACTCCATATAACAGAATCATTTTCTACAAAAAGCAGGCTATCTATGTTTTCATTCCATATTTGATAAACTAGATGCTGAAATCCAGGTGTAGAGTCCAAAGGTTCAATTCCATAGCTGACATTCTTTAACTGCAGTATCCCTCTGAAAAAAACAAAATTATGTGAAGCCATAATAGTTTGAATGAAACTACAGTCAGTCTGAAAGGCAACAGATACTGTAAAAGCAAAAAAACCTTCTGCATTATTTAATTTCTGTATTTAAATAAAAATGATGTCATTACCTAAGTCCAGAACAGGTGCTGAGTGTCACAACTGAATTTGGAAAACCTGCAATATATCCTTTGTAGAAACAATCACGCTAGAAAAAATAATTCAAGAAAAATTAATGGCTTACGTATCAGTAAGGGGAGTTCACCATCCAAGAGCTGGAAATCATTTTAGTATTGAAATGTTGAGGCAGTGCACATCCGTAATTATTTAGGTTATGTTGTCACTCTAACTTTAAAGGATATGCTCCCAATGAAAAGATTCAGAGTATATGGGGACAAGGGGACCACAGTCTGTAAACGTGATTAGATGTGAGTGAACTGGAAAACTCGAAATGATCAACTTTTCTGTCTTTGTACCCCTCTCAGGGCCAAATTAAACTTTTGTGGACCCCACCCCGCACTTAGCCCATCCTCTGCATCTTCCCTCAAGGCCCCGCCCACCACTCACACACAGAGGGGAGGGAGCAGAAAAGAAGGGGGGCATAGGAGCAAGCAGTGGGTAGGGGAGGGGTGAAAAAGAAGAAGCAGTCGGAGGGGTCTTGGGGGGAAGAGGCTGAGTGGGAGCGGAGCCACTGTAAACCCAGTACTGTTCCCTCTACTGAACTGCACTCTTCAGGGACTATATCTGTTTATCTTAGGTACTTGCATGGCCTCCATCACCACAGTATTTGAGCACCTCAATATATTTACCTTCATGGCACTCATATAGGGTGACCAGATGTCCCGATTTTATCGGGACAGTCCCGATATTTGGGGCTTTGTCTTATATAGGTGCCTATTATCCCCCACCCACATCCCGATTTTTTGCACTTGCTATCTGGTCACCTTATGCTCGTGAGGTAAGGAAGTTCTATTATCCTCATTTTACAGATGGAGAATTGAGGCACAGAGAGACTAAGTAACCTGCCCAAAGCCACACATGAAGCCTGTGCTGATGAGAGACTTGAAACCGGGTCTGCCAAGTCCTAGACTAGCGCCCTAATCATTGGACCATCCTTCCTCTCCAATATTCCAGTACTATGAGCAAGTACTCTGAGAAGGTACTGTAAGCCTGTCGATAATATTAAAGAGAAAAGCTTAGGGTGCATTGCTCTTCTGAAACTAGCATCTGCCATTGCCATTAACTGCAGATTAAATCCTACTTTGGGGATTTGGGGAGAACAGTTTATGGATAATAAGCTAATATTATCTATAGTGAAATGCTCAGGATTGTAAGAAACTCATATTTCTTTTACATCTATGTTTTTCTTTTGATTTTACATATAATTGAGATCTTCACAATTAGGCTATTGATTTTATGAGTTTCAAAAAATGTTCAGCATTGGCACTCCACTCCACTCCAACTAACTTTAATGGGAACAAAGTTAGGTCAACGCTAACAGCTTTAGAAAATTCCACTCTAAAACTCTGTCGTAGTGCCCTTACCACAGATGCTTTCTTGATAAGGCTATTAATTTAATACAGTTCTAAATTTGAAAATAATAATTTTTACTCTTAGTAATTCTAATGGATATTTGTACCTATCATTGAAGAAGCTCATAACAGGATTTGCAATAAATAAGAAAAGTCTAAGGTACTTTCCAACAGGAGGGTCATTTTAATACTTAAAAATATAAGTAAAATCTCCAGAGAGTATTTCTAACAGCGAGTCTATTTTCAAAAGGCTAAACCTGCAAGATACAGTAAATAACTCTTACCTTAATATGTGGGAAATTAGAATGAACAGACCCCTCTTGGCTGTAAGTATACACCCTGAAATTATTGGGTAAAAAAACTCTATTTAAAAAAAGAAAAGAAAAAAGTTTGAATTCCAAAATAAGTATTATACATTCCTGAAAAATTAAAGAGCACTCACACTTATTTCAGCATGTTGCAATGATTTTTTTCAACCCTTTAGTTCAGTTTCTTGAATCACAATTTAATGTTTTATGTTTTCTTTCCGATTGGAAAATTGTTGAGTTAGATGGGGTGACAGTAATGATCAGCCTTCAAGGTACACAGCTACAAACCCTTCTGAGGATTCCAAATTCGTTTGCTGTTTGCCAGTCAGCTTCTCAATCTTCTCCTTAAGTCTTGAAACTCAAGGATCTGTAAGGGTATTTCCTACTTACCAATTGTCAGTGCATAATAATAACAACAGGCTAAAGCAACAAGATGGAGAAGTATAAGTTTGGACTTTTACAGACAAAAAATAATAACCAAAGATTGGAAAACAAAGAGAAGTTAAAAACAAGTCATCCAATACCTGACAGGATTTATTAGAAACATTTATAATAACAGATCACACAGTACCCAGCCACAGGGTGAGGAAGAAAGTCAATCACTTACTGTTGCTTCAGGTGAAGGGTATATGACTTCTCCTCTATTGTAATAACATAGGACACCTGGTTCTAATGCATCCAGAATGACAGAGGAAAAAAGAGATTTACTAACACAGTATTTTAAATAGCTCAATAATTCTGCATCTACTAAACATGAACATAAATTTAAAGTGCTCAATGAAGAAGTTTCTCAAGAGAAATGGACAAATTGAGATTAAATACACCAGACCAGGGTTGGCCCTTCTTGACATCTATCAAAACATATTGTGCTGTGCCCTTCCAAAGCTCTGTGCTGTGCAGAGTGACTCAATCTTTGCTTTCTTAAACTGAATCATATGTTCCTTTTAAAAGGTCCTTGTCTATAAGCAACCACAGCTAAGGAGAAGGAGAAAATGTTAAAAGGAAAAACAATATAATTCAAAATACGTATTTATTATTAATAAACTACGTGAAATCCTGCTCCAGTTACCACAGGGGACAAAATCACATATCAGTGTACACTATATAGTTTACAAGAATATTTTATATGGCAATAAAATTTCTATACAAAGTGATACAGTATAGGAAGTTATTTTCATGGGAGCCAAATAATTATACTGATAGTGCAAGTGAGCAAAAACCCACCAGGGTTCATAATATCATGATGTACAGCTATCATAAAAGTGACTGTAAAACCATTTAAAAATAATTAAATACAATCATCAATAAAAATTATTAGATTTTAAAAGACAAGTAACATTATGTGCAAATTATTTACATAAGAATTGCCATAATGGTTCACACCAACAGTAGTCTAGTCTATTATCCTATCTCCAGCAATAGCTTGTACTAGATATATCAAAGGCAGGTACAAGAAGTATAGTGGACCATTATGGAATAACCTGCTCATAAATTAAATTTATTCCTAATCCTCTTTCATTAGTGTTTGGATTATAACCTGAATAAGGAAGGTTTATATCCCTCATAAAAATTATGTTATCCAATAAAACTTTTATTTCATCAATCACACACATGTTGCCTTTCATTTCCATTGAATATTTCATTGTGCTTGCTCTTATTTTATACATATAATCATCATGTCCTCTCTTGTTCCTCTTTCTTCTCAACTGAATTCTCCTAATCTCTCCTCATACAGAAATTTTCCCATGTGTCAAACTGTTTTGTTGCCTAACTCGAGACCTCTTCTATTTCTGTAACACTTTTCAGAGACAAGGTGTCTAGAACTGAATGCAATATTCCATGGGAGAGTGTGGTATTAATTTGTGTAATTGGATAATATTTTCAGTATTATTTCTATCCCATTATTTATATACACCTTATTTGTTTTTTTGACCGGAGCTGAATTCTGAGCAAATGATTTCAATGAGGTACTCACAATGAACCACGGGGATCTTTCTCCTGAGACATTACATTAATTTAAAACACTGCAATACATGCAAATAATTTAAATTATTCCTTCACTGAGCATTTACTTTGCATTTGACAAGACTAAAACTGCCAGTAAATTTCAAGCCAATACCTGTAAGATTTTGGAAGCTGAAACTTTTTAAAAAATGTTGTACAAGACATTTGCAGCTCCCCTTTAAATCTAAAAGGTTAAACGCTCAAGCACTTTGCCATATCTAGGTCAGTATATCAAGAGGGTTGACTGTACAATATTTAATGATGGTACACAGAAATTATAAATCCACAAGAATTTGTGCACGGAAGGATTTCTAATTGTACCTTTAGCTAAGCAAAATTATTATATTCAAGTCCATAATTTTTTAATAATTAAATTTCTTAATTATAAGCACTAGTACCCGATTTCCATTTTGATATGATGGCATTGACCATGGAACCATGATTTGCAGAAATGTTTGTTGAGAACCTAGAGAAGAAAAAATCTTCACTAACTATATTTATTAATATTCCCCTGTCATACATCACCCTTCACTATCTGCCTAAACTGTTCCTTCCTATCCATCCTCCCCTCTCAATCACCAACCATGGCTTCCTCTCCATTTCTGAATGCAATATAGAACTGTCATCTTGGTGTCTGGCATGCCTGACTGACTCTCTCTTCAATCTGCTTTGGGTCCACATTCACCTTATTCCCCATATAAACACACACTACTCCTCTAATCTTGGCTTCCTCTCTTTCCGCTTCATTCACCAAACTGGGGGAAGGTTTTATGCTCTTTTGGTTTTGCTGCCTGTTTACTTGGAACTTTCTCCCTCTGAGCCAATCCAATCAAGTTTCTTCCTCAAAAGAAGGCTTAAAACTTTTCCCTTCACCTAGCTAAATGCCATGCTCCCTTCCTTGAATTTGTGTCAAATGTGAAATTGCTTTATCAATGCCCTGATTTCTAGCTCTCCCCTTTTCTGCAGGCCCTGGCCCATCATGCCTTGTCTCGCTGTTCCCAGTTCTACAGTGTCACCCTCCATGAAGGCCTGTCGCGCTACACTTCTTGGAGATATGCAACATGAAAGCTCTTTCCTGGAACACATAATGATGAACACTGGATGAGAGAATAAAATCTGCCAGGGCCTGGAACTCACAGGATTCAACTCCCTGATTAATTTAACTTAGAGGCCTGGCTCTCCACCAAGCCTCTCCCTTCTTCTCCCACCTGGAGGATCAGGGATAGGGGAGCTGTAGGAGGGACAGCAGAAGGCTTCTGAGTGCTAAGGATGGCTCTTGAGGGAGCAATGACATGGGAACAGAGCTGATGTCTCTGGGGGTGAAGTGGCATGGAGATGTCTGTCTCCAGGGAGCCAGTGACATCAGGAGAGCTCTCACAGCACCCACCCACACAGAATGACACGGGGGGGGGGGTCTATCCATGAAGCGGGGGCAGTTGCCAGAAGACCATGCAATGAAATGAGGATCTCTCTCCCTGGAAGGAGGTGGGCAGTGATCAGGGCCGGCTCCAAGCCCCAGCGCGCCAAGTGCGTGCTTGGGGCGGCATGCCGCAGGGGGCGCTCTGCCAGTTGCCGGGAGGGCGGCAGGTGGCTCCAGTGGACTTCCCGCAGGCGTCCCTGTGGAACGTCCGCTGGTCCCGCGGCTCTGGTGGAGCATCCGCAGGCACGCCTGCGGGAGGTCCACCGGAGCCATGGGACTGGCGAGGGGCACAGCACCCCCTGCAGTGTGCCGCCGTGCTTGGGGTGGCAAAATGGCTAGAGCCGGCCCTGGCAGTGATATACATTTTCTCTGGAATGGGGGAGAATTGGCATGGGGGACTCTCTCTCCTCGGGGAGGGGGGAAAGAGTGACATGGGGAACAGTGAGGGAGGTCTCTCCCAGGGGGTCAGTGATGGGGGGTACCTCCACAGGGGGGGGCAGTAACATGAGGGTCTCTCCCGGGGAGATGTGATGGGGGGGCCTCTTCCAGGGGAGCAGTGACATGAGCCATGTTTCCCAGAGTGGTGAGGGGCAGTGACAAGGGGGGGCCTCTCCCTGTCAGGGGCAGTAACATGAGGGGTGTCTCCCTGGTCGGGGAGGGGGGCAGGGCAATGACATGGGAGTCTCTCTTTGAGGGGGGGGGGCAGTGACATGGGAGTCTTTCCTTGGGGAGAGAAGAGTGACATGGGGGACGGTGAGGGAGGTCTTTCCCAGGGGGATCAGTGATGAGGACAGTGACATTAGGGGGCCTCTCCCAGGGTCTCTTCTGGGAAGATGTGACAAGGGGGTGGGTCTCTCCCAGGGGATGTGTGACAAGGGGGGGGTCTCTCCTGGGGGAGGAAGAGTGACATGGGGGACGGTGACGGGGGGTCTCTCCCAGGGGGGTCAGTGATGGGGACAGTGACATTAGGCGGCCTCTCCCAGAGGGGCAATGACATGAGGGTCTCTCCTGGGGGATGTGACAAGGTGGGGTCTCTCCCAGGCGAGCAGGGATGGGGGGGTCTCTCCTAGGAGGCATGTGACAAGGGGGGGTCTCTCCAAGGGAGGCAGTGACATGAGAGTCTTTCCTGGGGGATGTGACAAAGGGGGGTCTCTCCCAGAGGAGCAGTGACAAGGAGGGGTCTCTCCTGCGGGGATGTGACAAGGGGGGGGTCTCTCCCGGGGGAGGAAGAATGACATGGTGGACAGTGAGGGGGGTCTCTCCCAGGGGGGTCAGTGATGGGGACAGTGACATTGGGGTCTATCCCAGGGGTATGTGACAAGGGGGGGTCTCTCCCAGGGTGGCAGTGACATGACCCATCTCCCCCCCCCAGGGGGGCAATGACATTGGGGGGTCTCTCCTAGGGGAAGTGACAAGGGGCGCAGCCAGTGACACGACTCGTCTCCTCCCCGGGGGGCCGTGACAAGGGGGGGTCTCTCCCGGGGGGGCAGTGACATGACCCGTCTCCCCACCGGGGGGCCGTGACAAGGGGGGGTCTCTCCCGGGGGGGCAGTGACATGACCCGTCTCCCCACCGGGGGGGCAGTGACAAGGTGGGGGCTCTCCCGGAGGTGCAGGGGGCAGTGGTGGGTGTCTCACCCAGCGCGGGGCGGAGGTGGGCCAGGAGCAGCGCCAGGACGGGTCCCATGGTGCGGAGTAGGCGGTGCCGGTTGGAACCGAGAACGGTCGGGCGGTGAAACGCCTTCCCGGGGCCTCGAGCCAGCTGGCAGCGCGTGACTGAGAGCGAGCCCCCACCCCTCCCCCGCACACACACACAGGTGGGGCAATACGGGGAGTGGGGACGGGGGGAGGGGTTGGGAGCAGTGTGGAGGGGGATTGGGAGGGGGGTTGTGGGCGTGTTGGGAGGTGGAGCAGTGTGGAGGGATGGACAGAGGAGTGTAGCTGGATAGAGGGGTAGGTGGAGCAGTGTGGAGGGATGGACAGAGGAGTGTAGCTGGATAGAGGGGTAGGTGGAGCAGTGTGGAGGGATGTTGGGAGGGAGGGCAGCGTGGAGGGTACTGAAGGCCATGTGAGAGGTGGAGACTGCGGGGTTGTTGGGAGGTGTAGGGGATGTTGGGAGCAGTGTGGAAGGGTGTTGCGAGGTGGGGACAGTGTAGAGGTGTGTTGAGGGCAGTATGGAGGGTGGAGACTGGGGGGGTTTGGGTGCAGCGTCCGGGGTGTCTGTGTTGGGATGCCAAGCACTAACACATGCATCTCTTGCATTATGTTGGCAAATCTATCACACATCCATCCTCTGTGCAGTGCATGTGGGGAGGAGAACTCACCTGGAGCTACCTGAAGGCACTAACTACACTGCACTTTATGGACAAACTATATTTTATTCACCAAAAGCAAAACAGCTTATAAAATACATCACTGCAACTATAATCTAATCTCATTTTCTTCTTCCCAAGAACCAGGATCTCAGCCTTCTCTTCCTAGCTTCGGTTTATGCCTGGTCCATTTTAGTCTTCAGGTCTCAGCTATTACCTACATACTGTGGCAGAAAAGCGGGGGAGTGAACAGACATATCATTGCATATAGCAACAACAAATAAATAGAACCACCAAATCTTCAGAAGAGGATTTATGTTTGTTTGTTATGCTTATGCATTTCCTTAATGTGTATAGTTCAGCATTAGGAGCACAAATAGCTTTAACAAAATGCACTTGATCTAATACGCTGCATGCCACTGATTATTTGTAAAAATATGCAAACACAACATAACATTATGAAGTTTATATTTTTCACCAATACAAATATAATTATGGATATTCCAGAACAGACATTTAGAAAACCTACTGCATAATGAGTAGACAGTATTTTGAAGAATAAACCGGTATGTATTGAAACTACACCACTTCTGACCAGCTTTCTCAGAGAATCCTTCTTTTATCCTCTTTCCTGAATTGTGACTAACACAATAGGATCCAACCCTGATTGGGGCCTTGGAGTACTTTTGTAATACAAGTAATAAATAAAATGTAAATGGTAAAGTGTGAGAGAGAGTGTGTGCTACATATTTGAAACTTACCTTCGATTGTCTGACAGGCTCAAGTCTTCTGATCTAGATTTAGATTTTTAAAAAATGAGAGAGAAGATTATTTAAAACTAATTAAATGCTTCACATAGTCTCAAAACTACAGAGCATATTCAGTTCTGTCTCTTTAAAATGCCAGCAATTCAGAAGAGAATTTCTTGCTATCTAAGGTGAATTCTAGTGACGAATACAGAGTTCCTATAAAATACATTATTTTCCTGCAGGAAAGGAAGACTTTCAAAGTGCAATTTCTGTAAAAAAAAAATACTTATTATGAAAATGCCATACATTGATTTTGGCCCCTGTCCTGCATCAGGTACCACTAGTGCAAATCCCTGTGCCCATGACTTAAATGTAGCCTTGGCAGAATTACATTTTTATTTTTTTATAACTCTGATGGATAATATCAATGTTTACTTTTATCTATTTAAATATTCAGAGTTGTGCAATATTATGAGTTTTAAGAATTTTTTTTCAATCTATTCATTTACATTTTCACAGTTGTAGAAAGTTATTGGTAGAGGTCAGGCAATAATTATTTAAGGACAGTAGACACTGAGATTCAACAAGTTAAAATTTTCTGACCATTAAAACAAATTGTCAACATCATATGTCAAAATAGACAAATTACATACCTTTAAATCACAGTCTAATAAGTTGTCAATCATTTTCCTTACTTTGCCTATGGGAAAATTTTGTTTACCATTGATGGAAATCTTTGTTGCTGTTGTTTGGTGTGTGTTCGATGAAACTGACATTTACTGACACCAATGAAAATCTAATCCTTCCAAGCTTATTTACATGGCGCTGGAGACAGACATACAGGCATAAGGGCCCAAGCTAGTAGATTGAGTCACAGTTTGGCTCCATCTTTCTAAAACTAATTTGCAGATCTCTCTGTTGAAATGGGTTCCTGTCTGCATCCTGTATCACTTGCCAGACCGGTATTGCCCTGGCCTCTTCTTTTGTCATTCAGTATTGGACCCATTCTACAACAATATGCATTACCTCACCTTTTGGGGGCGAAGCCAGACCTTTTGGCACCTGCTCCCCTATTTGGTGTAAACATTGCTTGTGCCAATCAGAGGCGAACACACACAGGTTTTGGGGTCTGTCCACTATGACACTTCTGTGATGTCATAGTG
>NC_133770.1:166508924-166510088 GCF_003597395.2 Chelonoidis abingdonii | reverse complement strand
TATCCTTCCAAGCTTATTTACATGGCGCTGGAGACAGACATACAGGCATAAGGGCCCAAGCTAGTAGATTGAGTCACAGTTTGGCTCCATCTTTCTAAAACTAATTTGCAGATCTCTCTTTCTTCATACAATTTAAATGCCTTTAGTTGGTCCCCCACACTGCTCTTCACATTTCCACTTAGACTGGTGGATTTTGGTTGCCTTGCAAGTTTTTTAGTTTTCACTGGCATATGAAGCCACAGTTGTATGTATCTTAAATATTTAATTTTTCCCTTTTCATTGTGATTTCCCCAAGTATTACTGAATTCAAGCCATTTTCTTTAACTCCTTTTATACAGCTACCGGCCTGACTTTCTGAAATCAGTTTTTTCTGTTACTGTCCTTTCTACTTCAACAGCGTATTTAGCATAGTATGTCCATTATTGCCTAGCTCCATTTGTGTATGCTCACGAAATCGTCTCCGAAGTTTAAAAGCATACAGTTCCCAATGCACACCATTGACTGTCCATTCAACCATCTCATATTCATATGATCTTACTCATGAATTCATCACCTCCACCACTGCCTAGAGAGATCCCAGATCTGTAAATGAAGGCTTGGAATTAATTAGGTGAACAAAATTATTTACTCATCAGCTTGTGAGTCCTCCTCCTTTGAGCAGAATCTACTCAAATCATTCCATTTTGCAATCATGATGATAGAACCAACAAGGACAGGCAGAAAGAGACAGAAACTTAGCAGCAGCCAATTCTTCAAAGTGTCTTGGGAAGCTCTTTCTAAGATCATATCTAGAAAGGAAAACACACAACAGATTTCACAAGTCCAGGCTGCTCAACTCCCAGCATTCTGTGTCATTTGTAAGGGGAAAGAAAAAGTTATCTGAGATTATGAAAGCATACAGTCCTTTCTAGAATAAAAAAATTGTTTCCATTTGTTTAAAAAATGGAAATTGTGATAACTTTGGCCTGGTCTATACTACGCGTTTAAACCATTTTAGCAGCGTTAACCCGTCCACACAACGAGGCCCTTTATATCGATATAAAGGGCTCTTTAAACCGGTTTCTGTACTCCTCCCCGATGAGAGGAGTAGCGCTGAAATCGGTATTACCATATTGGATTAGGGTTAGTGTGGCCGCAAATCGACGGTATTGGCCTCCGGGTGGT
>NC_133770.1:166406726-166507156 GCF_003597395.2 Chelonoidis abingdonii | reverse complement strand
ACCCAGAATTCCAATGGGCGGGGGCAACTGCGGGAACTATGGGATAGCTACGGGATAGCTACCCACAGTGCAACGCTCTGGAAATCGATGCTAGCCTTGGTACATGGACGCACACCGCCAAATTAATGTGCTTAGTCTGGCCGCATGCACTCAATTTTATACAATCTGTTTTACAAAACCGGTTTATGTAAAATCGGAATAATCCCGTAGTGTAGACGTACCCTTTGTGTACAAGTTTACTCATTTCCTGAATCTAATTTATAGTCATGGCTTAATAATAAATGAGGGTTACTTACTGGAATGAAGTTCTCTGAGTATATTGCCTCAACATACACAGTCTGTGGCATAAACATTTAGAGCAGTAAAATTATTGGGACCACATACAATCACCGTCAGGCCCTAGCATTCAGAACTGAGGTTACTGAAAGTTGACAGATTCACTTGTCCCTTAGTTCTAGTAACACAGTTGTAAGCCTGACTGAAAACTCCAACAAAGTAGGGTGCCTGAGTGTGGATGAGCAGAGGAACTCCAGTAATCTTCCTTTCTTGTTCATGAAATTGCATAGGCATATCCTTGCTCTTGGAAGATTAATATGCAGTTACTACCCAATTAAAGGGATATGGGGGAGGATCAACTGACTGGAAATTGTAATACTGCTCTCCCTAAAGGGGCATCTGACATAGCTCCCAATTCAAGAAAGTAGCTCATCTTTCAAAAGGCCTGAAATATGTTTCCCTTGCTTTTTTTTTAATCTTAGATATATCAGGAATATAAAGTCTTCTGTCCCTCTCCCTTGTTTTTGCTGGAAGGACCCAGAGTAGTGGATTTGGGAGCTCAGGAGGCTGTTGAATAACTAACAAAAGAGCTTTTCTTGTGAATGTTTGTTAGGTGTTTGAAGTAAAGTTTTAAATAGTTTGAATAAAATCACTTCTAATCAGTCAATCATATTTACTAGTTATTTGGTCATCAATAGAGACTTCTAGGAAAAACAAGGCTGATAAGATCTGAATTTTTGGCATACACTGAAGGGAAAATATCCAAATCAATCAAAGACCCACCATACACTAACATACAATTCCAGACCTTCTGTATACATCATAAAGCAGAATAAAGGATATAAGCCTTTTTTTTTTTTAACCTTTGCAGGTCAACTTTAACACTGAGCTTGTGAAATTTTGACTCCTCATTTGAGATTATATGGTTTAGAAAAAATACTGACATAATATTGCGGTTTAGGCAGAATTCAATAATCATCTTCGGTAAAAGTTTTAGATTCACAGCAGCACCAATTTAGCCTTCTAGACTGAAAGCTCTTTAGTGTAGAGATTATCTTTATTCATGTACCTTGTACAGGGCTGAGCCCATTAACAATGCTTAACAAAAAAAAGAAAAGAAAAAGAAAGAAAATCTGTAAAATGGGGGATTACTCAGTAAAGCTTGGATATCACAGACCCTCCTCACCAACACTGGAATTTTTTTACCAGCGTCTGATGCACAAACTCTTTCAGTTTTGGTCACAAGTTTTAATTCCACAAAATTGTATTCCCTAAGGTATTTACTTTCTTTAGACTTAACAGTTTTGAAATCAAAGTAATGGATTATGTTTTAAAATTAACTTTTCAAAACAAAGTGAATATTTGTATCTTGTTTAAATGTTTAGGGATCAATTTTAACAATGAAGAAAGAGAGACACTGATTGTGCTAACTAAAGTGGACAGAGTGCAGGAAGGGATTATGAATGCTTTTCTATGCAGTCTTATCCTCAAATGACAGATATCTTTCCAGATCTCAAAAACATTTGTAAAATATGGTTGAATTGGAAAAACTAGCAGTGTGTTGAGAGAGAGATGATTCCGAGCCTGATGTATTAGCCCGGTGTGCCATCTATCTGTCAACAAAGACTGCATATCTGTTTATAAGATAATACAATACTTTAGCATTTTCTTAACACAGACACTATTCTTATTATTTATTTGTATTATGGTAGTACCTGTTAATATGTATAGGCCAGTCTCTGCTCTCAACTGTGTCTGTGTAAATCAGAAGTAACTGAGACTAGAATCTGATGCTATGTCATTAAGCAATGAAGTCTAGTAGTATTATTTATGTATTTGTATTTATTAAAAAACTAACAAAACATATCTGGACACTCTGTGAACCTTAAAAATTCAATTCATTAAAAAAAATCCCAGCAACCTCAGTAGTATATAATAATATTTAGTAAACACATAGCACAAAAAAATATACCAAATTCCTCATTGCCTGTATTACAAACATTCTCTTTTTTTGCAAAATATAGAATTTCAGTTTACAGGTTTTCCTCTTAGCTACCTCATCACTGGTGGTGTGATTTTCTGGATATTATGATGGTATGCTTATCTAAGATGCCCATCACCAAAGTATCATATCCCCACTCTTCATTTAGAGAAGAGTCTCTGAATTCAGGTCAGTGAGATGTAGGGCATTTGATTTACCAGATTTGCTTGGATTACTAACCAGAGTCCAAAAATCGAAGCCCACTGTCAATACTTCCACCCACTGGAGAGCCGTTCGTTGCGCAATCTGGAGGATTCCAGCCAGGATTACAATGACAATGTTTCTTATTGTTGCATACCTGAAAACACAGGGGAATATAGCAAAATTACTCATTTAGTGAGTTTTCCTCAGAGATGAGTACTGCTGGGTACCTTCTAAGACAGTGGTTTTCAACCTTCTGTCATTTGTGGATCCCTACAAAATTTCAAATGGAGGTGCAGAGCCCTCTGGAAATCTAAGACATAGTGTGCGGACTCCCAGGGGTCCCACGAATCACAGGCTGAAGACTAGTGCTCTGAGATTACACTTTTCTTGTCAACCTCCTTGTTCTAGCTAGACCAAGGACTAATCCTGCTCCCACTGATATCAATATGAATTTTGCATTGACTTTAATGGGATAGGGTCAGGCCCAAATTTTACTGAACAGTCTGACGCTTCAGAAAATACACCAGACAATAAGCTGAAAATAAGACAGCATCTCACCTCCTCAAAAAGCTGTATAAATATAAAGCATAAACCCCTGTGAGGCAAGTATGCTATACTGTACTGTTCCTTGGACCAGAGAGGTGGACTGACTTGCCTCAGGTCAACACCAAGGTAAGGGCAAAACTGAAATTAGAACTCAGGGACTTGCTAGTTTTCCCTCCTGTCCTCAATCCACTACACCAGCATGGTTCCTCCCACTGTCTACAGCCATGTTACATTTTTTTATAAATCTACACTAATTTGGTCATGTGCAGCTCCCTCCTGTTCAAAGATACAGATCTTGACCCTTATTTGATTTTTTTTCTTTTACTAATCTGCCCAAGCAATTACTCATTTCATAGTTATATTGTGCATAACAATCTCTTTCTCACATTCTAATTTTGTTCCTGGTTCTAAGAAAGAAAAATGGTGTAAATTATTTTACTCAATTATTCCTATAAATAACTAACAGTGGCATAGTGATTTTGGACCCCAAGTGTAAGACCAAAAGGGCTTTTACAGCCAATCCATAGCCACTTCAAAATGGGGTTTCATAAAGAAAGAACTTCCTGAACAATATTAATAGAAGCAGTAACACCAAAATAGTAATATTATTGTTACTTACTCCATGACCGTTGCATTTTACTTGTGGATTACAATCATATCCCAGGACTGCATAAAACTGGCACGTGCGATTTATACAAACCTAAACAACAAACAAACCCATAGCATAAAATTCCAATTCAAATAAGTCCGACAATCTTAGCATTCAGTATACTGGCTGCATGCTCTGAAAAGAAGCCTAGAATGGAAAGGCCATATTATGGCTTTATGGAAATACTCTAATGCTTGCCAAAGGGTAACTGGCAATGCAGAATGAAGACAATTTCATTGTTGCTGCCTGTATTCTATAGGAGTGGCAGATTAAGAAGGGATGCTCAAGACAAACTGCAATGAAAGAAAAGATACTGTTAATAACCACATCTACAAATAGCATGTGTGTTTATACTTTTAAAAACAATGCAAAAGCACATTGATTTGTCAATACATGTTTTCTTAAGCTGAGTACTACTGTAACTGCTGGTGGTCTTTTCCTCCTCTGGTATAGTTTATATTCCATTGGCTGCTGAGTCTATTGCTTAGGGCCACTTTGTGCCTTGCCCTTAGAGGGGTGCATGAGATGTGGGAGGAAGAAAAGCAAGGTGCTTTTTTCATTCTGTTGTACAGCTCCAGTATGGGCCCTGTTGCTGGCAATGCCAAGTTGGGAAAGGGAGTCAAAGAATCCAGGGACTGCCTCCTCTTTGCAACCCGGGGTACAATCCATCCCAAAAGGGAAAGAGAGCAGAGCCATGGCCTCATACCCCCTCTGCACTGATCTGTGGAGAGAGACTAGTGCACAGGGCAAAGGTGTGGAAGAATATGCTGCACCCCATAACGGGGTACAGTAGCAGACAGCTCCCATGTGCATTTGGGAGCTTCAGGAATTCTGACTCTGAGCCTTCCCCTGGGTGGCATGCCTTAGCATCACTCTTTGTTCTGGGCTGTGTTCAATTTCTACCTTCTCTAGACCATTCAATATTTTCTACTCTTTTATTATGTCCCCTTATTAATTTCCTTTCTAAAGTAAACAATCCTAATCTTTTCAATCTCTCTTCATATGACAGTTTTTCATGCCTCTAATCACTCTCATCACCCTTCTCTGAATTCCCTCTAATTCTGTAATATCCTTTATGAGATAGGGTGACCAATACATCACACAATATTCCAAATAAAGGTTTATCATCAGTGCATATAATGGCATTATAATATTTTCCATATTATTTTCCATCCCATTCTTTATGCATCCTAACATCTTGTTCAGTTTTTGACCGCAGCTGCACATTAAGCAGAGGTCTTCAATAAATTATCCACAGTGATGCTCAGGTCCCTTCCTGAGTTGACACAGTTAATGTAGAACCATGCAGAGTGTATTAAAAGTACATACTTCCCCCACCAATATGTTTTACTTTGCAATTGCCAACATTGAACTTTATTTGCCATTGTGTTGCCCACTTACACAGCTTGGTTAAGTCTTTCTGAAGTTCCTCACAGTCTTCTCTGGTCCTGACTACCATAAATCACTTTGTGTCATATGCAGATTTGCTACTTCATTGCTCACCTATATCATTAGTAAATATATTAAACAAAACTGGATCTAATACAGAACTATGAGGCATCCCGCTGTTAATCATTTGCTATGATTAAAACTGCTCTTTGCTTCCTGTTTTTTAGGCCAGGTCTACACTACACATTTTTTTCAACATAGCTCTGTTTAGGAGAGTGACAGGGTTTCGTCTGTGACTGACATACCTGCACCATCCTACTGTAGATGCAGTATCTGTACTGGCAAAGCTGTGCCAGTTTACTTTTGTCAGTAAAGTCTATTTCGCTCAGGAGGGTTGGAATAAGCTACGCCTGAGAAAGCAGACTTTTGCTGTTATATGCTGTTTCTACACTAGGAGTGATTTTTGACAACACTTTGCCTCAAACCCCCTGACTACTTATTCTATTTAGTAGCTTCTTGGGAAGGACTTTGTCAAAGTCTAAATAAATTATGTAAGCTAGTTCTCCTTTATTCACTCCTTTACTGACACATTCAAAGAATTCTAATAGGTTGGTGAGACATGATTTTCCTTTGCGAAACAGTGTTAGTGTCTATCATCTCGTGATCTTCCAGATATTTTACTATTCCATCTTTAATTATAATTTCAGCCAATTTACCAGGTACAGACGTAAAGTTTACAGGTCTCTAATTCCCTGGATCACACCTAGACTCATTTAAAAGCAACATTTGCTACTCTCTGATCCTCTGGTTTAGTTGGTGGGGTGTTGTTTTTTTTTTAGAGAGCTTGCATATTTTTATTAGCAGCTCAGTCACTTTGTACTTAAACTCCTTCTTAAATCAGGCCTCTTTCAGTGCCTATGTTGGCCGGGATTCTGTCCTCCACTTGTACCACTGCTTATTATTTTAGTAAATATTTGTTTTTAAATTATCTTCTACCCTAAAACAGCACATTTCAACCTTGATTTTATTTTTTATGTTGGTGGGAGGAGGAATCCAAAATCAGGCTTAGAACATGATCATGGTTGTACTCTTAACTAGCGTAACACTATTTTGCAGCTCCCTAATAACAATTACAGAGACTGTAAGCAATTTGTGGAAGGGAATGTCTTTTTTATTATGTTTTTATAGCACCAACTACAATGGGACTAGGACCTCTAAGCACTACTGTAAAACAAATAATATGATGATTAAGTAGTAGTAAAGTAATTCTCTAACATTGTTTAAAATACATTATAGTGAATTAAAACAAGGCACAGGGATTAGTCATGTGGCTAACACTGAAATGGGTTACCTAGGGAGGTGGTGGAATCTCCCTCCTTAGAGGTTTTTAAAGTCAGGCTTGACAAAGCCCTGGCTGGGATGATTTAGTTGGGGATTGGTCCTGCTTTGAGCAGGGGACTGGACTAGATGACCACCTGAGGTTCCTTCCAACCCTGATATTCTATCATTCTAAAGGTCTACAATAATTATCCATAATCACTCTAGACTGAAAATTTTCCTCTGGAATTAAACGAGTAAGTAAATAAAACATCAGTAATGAATAACCTTGAGCTATATTGCCAAAGGGTAAATATTTCTAAAATTTAATCAAGTTTACAAAGTCCACATACATACTGACATTTTAGATGCTTATAAAATATTTCCTTACTTTACCAGGCCCACACTTTGTGCCTTCTTTAACCAGTAGAGGGTCTTTCTCTGTGGGTGGCTTCATGTAATCTAAAGATATACATACATGCTCTCGCACTTGAGCATAAATGATAGCAGCTTTTTCTTTAGTGAATGGAATGCGACTTGGATATGTACAAACTAACTTTCCACATGTGACATCCCTATAAAATTCAATAGCAGAGGAAAATAAAATGATACATGTGACAGCTGATTGAGCAATACATTAGAAAAATGAAACTATAGAAAAGAAATGGGGTATTGCACATATTAGATTGATATAAAGGTCATAAGCAGGGCAAGGAAGGCAGAAGACTGATCTTTGAAATAAGGAGAGAACTGATGCAAATTCACCAGATTACACTTGCCTGCAAATGAGAATGAGGCCACAGTAGAGCACACATAAGAACATCAGAATGGCCATACTAAGTCAGACCAAAGGTCCATCTAACCCAGTAGCCTGTCTTCTGACAGTTGTCAATGCCAGGTGCCCCAGAAGGAATGAACAGAACAGGGAATCATCAAGTGATCCATCCCCTGTCGCCCATTCCAAGCTTCTGGCAGTCAGAGGCTAGGGACACCATCCCTGCCCCAATAGTTTTGTGCTTCATGGACATGCAAGGATTATACTTAAGGTCATGTTTTTTTTCAGTTATGTTCATTCATCGCCCACACCTCAACCTTTATGTACCATGTGCTCTTCTGGTGGAAGAGGAAGCAGATGTGCAAGGCACTGAGGTTTATTCTGTCCAGTGTGGAGCAATACGCCTCCTCAATAACCTTACTTGGATCCAAGCATAGCTTCTGCTAATACTTGCATTCCATGCTACAGTACCAAGGTCTAGATGCTCAACAACTGCACATTCTTTGAGAATGGCCAAGACTAATGTGTAAAGAACACCTGAGACTAAATGGAAATTTTATAAAGAAATTAAAGCAGTAACAGATAGTAAACATTTGCACCATACAGTAGAGGAAAGCAGAAAATAAATATGTTTTTTCCTTAAAAACATACATCCAACTACAGGTTTGAAATCCTTTCTTCGGATCATTCCCACAGTGTCCAAACCTATCTGTTTGACTATTGATTTCTTCATAACATGCAAGAGGAGCGTTTTTAGAACCTGTAAATTTTGAGATAAGATTGTGTATAATTAAAAGGAACACTAAATCATTTATTAATCTATCAGTACTTCTAACATTCTTATCATTGCAGTACCTAGGTGCTATACATGGATTAGAGAAAACTAGGAAGAATAAAAATCTGTATTAAAAAATCAGATATCTTTCTGTTCAAACTGTTTTTATTTAAATTAAATACAGTTTTCTTTGTAAAAGCAAACTTTCTTTAAAATTAAATTTCAAATTGTAACAAACAAATTTAAGGCCTAAATTTACTATAATCTAGTAATCATTTAAATTAAATACAAAAATAATATTAAGCAGTACATTTGCTGCTGAAGTTTTAAAGAACGTCAAACCACTGAACTGGTGGAAGTCACTGACTAAGCACCTGGAACCAGAGTTTGTTGAAGTCTTAAACCAGCTTTAGACAGCAGTAGCCTCTTCTTCAGGTGCAAAGAGAACAATTCATACATTTCAGTTTATTCAACTAGTTCAGTTCCAAACTAGTTCATTCAAAGTTGAGAAACCAATTGGGAGATGAAAAAGCAGGAAAGCTTGTTCTCCTCTTCTAGTCTAAGAATAAAAACTAGGCGTGAGAGGATAAGATCTACTAGGTTCTAAAATTATGAAGGAAATGGTGACCTGAAGAAATCAATTTGATTCACTAAAATATTTCCTTTGTTTAATTAATCCATTAGTTTTAAAGCAAAACATGTTTTGATAAATTTTCTTGTGTATCCAATGCATTTAGGGTTGTTTTATTTAACTCATATTTAAAAATTGTAAATGTTGGTTTTGTGCAGTTTTAATTGAATTCCAATTTTCATCCAAATAGAGCTTGACGCAAATCAGAAATAAAAAATTAATCGCCATTTATTTAAAAAATGAAATGCATCAGTCATCATTTTTTAAAACAAAAAAGCAAAAAATAAAGAATCTGAATAAGTGTATATTAAGCAATAGATCTGCTTAAATAAATGTACATATATTGTATATCCTCCTGATTAGCAACAGGTAATACCAAAATTCAAAGAAAAGGCTATATTTAGTTGCAATTCAACAATGTTTTAATGGTTACAAATCAGTGAGAAGCAACCCTTCTCTAGGAAAATAGTGAAAAAGTACAAAGCAAAACATGATTAAATTTGATTATTTAGATCAAGGTTTCCTGCTTGCTGATTTGAATAATGATTTAAATTAATATACCTGCAGCAAACAGTGAGATCTGTTTGGAGTTGGTTTTCTAGTCAGCTATTTGGTTAGCAAAAAGAAGACATATTTTACAAACAAATTTTAATTTACAATCACCACTTCATTTTTACTTTATTTCTATCAAATCTAAGCTTCTGGATAACCGCCATGCCTCTGTAATGATATTTAATATCACTGAACAACTTTAGACAAGTAATTTGGTCACTCCATACCTCCTTTCCCCACCATCAATAAAAAAGAATAAATATAGTTAATCACTACTGCTATAAAGTGTTTTGGATATATGGATGAAAGTGGCTATGTAAATCTTTATTATTAATGATTATTATTACAGCATTTAGTGGAACTTGATTTTAGAACAAATAAGAACATAATTGTCTTCATTACCTTTTCCATAGATCCTCTGACACTCTATATCAGGAGACTGGCAACGTCCTTTGTAACAATAGGCAGTATTGTGTTCACATCTGTGTCCATTCTGAACATAAAGATCAGTTGGACAGAATGCAGATGACCCATTGCAGTATTCACTGAGATCACACTGACTATCAGCCCTGGGTCTACATTTCTTATTCTTTGCCTTAAACTAGAAAAAAGTAGGAATAAGGAGACTGTGCATGGTTTACAAAGATTATATCTATAATGTTTAAATAACAGAATATATGTAAAGCACAAGAAAAGACACAGTGAATAAGAAAATAACACAACCACATATATGTTATTTAATGTGGTTGTCACTGACTGTGATGAATGTGAAAATTCCTTGTAAAATTCTTATATATATACTATATGTATGACTGCAGGTCACCCACGGTTCTTTTAAATCATTTTCATCAATTTTTCCCTTATCATGGAACATAAACAGATACCCCCTCACCCAGTCCTCTGTCAGAGTGGCCCATTTGGCATATGGCACTCTTCCCCTATGGCAGTACAGAAAAAATGTCCTAACACAATGCCAGGAGACATCATATTGTTAGAAGTGTCAGATTTTGGATGACATGTAAAATAGAATTCTTTATCTCAGAAATATTTCATTGTAAAGCCCTAATCCCGCAAAAGTATGCACATGCTTAATTTTACACATGTGAATAGTTCTGCTGACCCTGTCTGGAGAACTTGTTCCACTAGAAGGTGCAGAGATGAGATATATACCAATCTGAACTTCAAAGAAAAGAAGAGATCATCAAACCCTAGTGCTAAGGGAACCCTTATGTGGGTGAAGTAAGGGAACTGAGCAGGAGAAACTGTAGATAAGGCACTGGACTGGGACTCAGGAGAACTAGGTTCAATTATCATCTCTACCACAGACAGCCTTGACCATGGGCAAGTCACTTAATCTTCCTGTGCTCTGTTTCCCCAAGTGTATTTCCCTCTCCCAACCTTTGTCTGTCTTGTCTATTTAGTCTGTAAACTTTCTGAGGCAGATGCTTCAACTATGTTTTGTACAGAAAGCTGTATGACTAAGATAAAGACAGAGGTGCTTGCTCTCCCTTGTGCAGTACTGTTCTCTTATTTTTTAAGTTGTAAAAACATTCACATAGCACTTCACATTTTCAAAGAAGGCAGGATTATTTAGTGGTTCATGTAGGAGACTGTGATTGAGAAGACTTGCGTTATAATCCTGGCTCTCACTGGTTTATAGTGTGTCACAAGACACCCATTGTAGCATAGCACGGACTCACCACCGCGGCGCCTCCTGCTGGTCGTCCAAGAATTAGCTCTCTCAGTCCTAGAGCACCCTTTATGGACCGGTGTCTCATTCACTGTTACCTACCCCTCTGCAGTCCCTTTATCTCTCCCACGTGTAGGTCCCACGTCCCTCCCGGACTACAGTACCCCTTATCTTGGGGTGCTGCCCATCACCCAGGGAACCCCATTCCCCTGAGTCCACCTCACCTCAGTGACACACTGCCAGTCCTCACCTAGCCCCTTTACTCAGGGGCAAATTGCTGTCTGCAATGGCCACTCATCATTGGCTAGGGGGTTGGACCTGCTGCCTTTCCCTGCAGCCCCAGTACTTCCTTAGGTCTTCCTGTCAGGCCTCAGCCTGGGAGTTCGCCAGGCCTGAGCTCCCCAAGCTCAGCTCAGCCTTGCCCTCCCCCAACACTGCTCTGTTGAAGATACCCTGTGCTCCCAGGCAGCCCAATCCTTCCCACCCCAATGCTGGAGTGAGACTGCCTGTCTCCTAACTCACAGCCCTCTTTATACCAGCCCTATCAGGCCTGGATTGGCTGCTACCTGCCTTCCTCTGATTGGCTCCTCGGGGTAGCCCTTTCCCAGAGCTGATTTTAACCCCTTTCTCTCTGGAGCGGGGTGCTCGCCCTGCTACACCCATGCAGTACTCAGGAGCTCCAGTGGAGCCCACTGTGGCACTTAAGCCCTATCAAACCCGTGGATCTTCTGAGCTTTGACAAAGTTGATGAACTTCACCAGAAAGTTTCTAGGCTAAGACATTTTTTGACTAAAAAAACGAAAAAAGAATTTTCACAATATTTTTCCCCAAACATCCATATCAGAAAAGTGTTGTCTGATTCAAATTTAAAATGCTCATTAAAATGCTCCCTTTGGCCAAAGACCACCCAGGAAAATGTCAAGTATGAAGGACAGTTTTCACAAAGTGTCAGTATGAGTGCACACAAATGGAAAGTTGGTTTTCATCTTTAACTAGGGAGTGAACAGTGTCTCTCCAAAATTTAGAAATTATGTTAAACATATGATAATCCTGAATATACATCTTACCTTACAGTTTTGGCAACATAATCCAGTTCCACACTTTGCTCTTGGCTTAAGCCTACATTTGTTAGTGCAGCATTTATCTTTTGCACACTCCTGAAAAATACACCATAGACGTATTAGCTATTCTAAAATTTTCCTTCTCTAAAGAGTCTGTCTGTCCAAGATTCTCATTCCTTAAGAATAACAACTTGAAAGATCCCCAAAGAAAAATGACTGTCAAGCTATAACAAGGTTAATACCAACATGAAAACTATTTATAAATATATGTAAGACCTTCAGTGCTTTTCCCAAATTTCAATTGGGTACTAACTCTCAAAGCACCATTCTCCTAAACTGAGAACAGTGGAATTTTACACTACTTAGGCTTTCTGGTAGTGAGAACTAACCTGTGCTGAGCCACAGTCACACTGCTCTCCTCTTTCCACAATACGATTGCCACAGACTGAAGCCCTCTTGTAGGATGTATTCAAATAGGGCCTGTTAGAGAGGCAGTCTCCTCCCCTATGTTTTATAAAACTTCTGAAGTCTCTAATGCTGCAGCTGCTAAAGGCTTTTACTCCACTGGAATGTCTAAAAATAAATTATCAATGAAAAATTATACCAATTGAAAATATTTACTGATCCTGGAGTACTTAGTATCATTAATGCTACTTTCCAAAATATTCAGCTGAGGGTCTTTCCGTTCATTTTGTAAAACTGCATTCAAATAATGTCTTAAGAATAAAAATTGGCAGAAATTAGCAACAAGAATATCATCCTTTTGATTTATTATTGGGAAAGATATTAATATTCCTTTATCAGAGATATCTGCTAACTTAATTGTGCCTTTATCTTCCCAGAGGTAAAACATGGAATACCTAAATATGTTAGGGCTATTAACGGATAATGGAAATACATTTTCATTATTTTCTTATAAACTAAAACTTTATGTGAAATATTAACAAAATCACATCACTGGATTATTTATAATGGCCTTAGTTTCCTTTAAATCACATACACACAAAACATTACATAAATAATAAAGAGTTACAATATCCTGAGCCATTTTATCAATACACAGATCAAATCTCCCTGTACCCGAGAAAAATAAACTGAAGTTGAACAATCTCATTGTAGAGCTAGATTCTGATGATGGTTTTTCTAACATGAACATCTGTCATTAAAAACTAGAAAAGATATGCCATACCTCAAACGGAAGTTACTTATTTGATTAACAAATTACCAGGTGAGGTTCTATGGCCTGTGTTATGCAGAACGCCAGAACAGATGAGCGTAATATAGTTCCTTTTGGATTTATGAACTCATTTCATATAAGTTAATTGCCACCAGCTCCTAATGATTATTTGTCACAATAGACCTCGGCCCCAATACTGAAAACACTTCAGTGTGTGAACAGTTTCACTGAGTTAATCACAGACAGAGGTGAAAATAAGCCGGTATGGTCCGGTACGACGTACCGGCAATAGCCAGTACATTGTGCTGGACCGCACCGGCTTCCGCGGTGGGGATTTAAAGGGCTCTGGGCTCCCCACCACAGCAGGCAGCCCAGAGCCCTTTGAATCCCGCCCGCAGCTCCGGCGGCCAGGCTGGGGCCGGGATTTAAAGGAGGCGGGGGTTGAGGCCACACCCCCTAAGGACTCTGGCAGTACCAGTAAGTCCCATAAATTACTTTCACCCCTGGTCACAGGCATTTGTTTCCATAGGGAGCCACTGGTTAGCTTATCAGCTTGTGAACACTTTCAGAAGATTTCTGGAGCAATACAGAGTAGCTCATTTTTAGCTTGGCTTGATCTTATCTGAACTGACTATATATACTGAAAATACAATTTGAGGCTTAGTCATATGACCTTGAATGTTTTATCCAAAAAATAAATTAAAAGCAGTTTCTTGGAAAAAGAGCAAAGTAATGCCCAGTGAATGCCATGGGACAAATTTTGCATTGTTACAAGCATGCAATCCCACAGATTTCAGTGACATTGCTCCCTTATTGAAGACTTGCAGACTATTGCCAACTTTGTCCAACAGACTTTAGACTCTTTCCACCACTTTCAATGGTCTAAAGGATTTTAAGCACATGATGGACAGTAATTGGAATGATCATGCCTAGGGTGACCAGACAGCAAATGTGAAAAATCAGGACGGGGTAGGGGGTAGAAAGAGCCTATATAAGAAAAAGACCCCAAAATCAGGACTGTCCCTATAAAATCGGGATATCTGGTCACCCTAATCATGCTAGAATTTGAAAATTAACCCTTTCCATGCAGAATCACACAAACTGAAAACTAATTAAATAAAGCATTACAAAAATATGAATGAGCCAACAGTGAATTCTGTTCCACTCTAAGCTCATTAATACATGGAAAAGGTAACAAAAATCTATAATCAAAGCCTACTATGAACCTTACAATATAAACATGAATAATGTATACTTGCATGCAGATGTGAAAAATTATTTTCAGATATGTTCTTTAGAAATAAGTTATGTTTTTGGTATACATAACTGGCACCCAAGACTTCCATTGACAACAAGCTAATTTGAGGGTTCTCGCATTTCACAGGAGGCACCCAGCACTTCACACAACCACTTAAAATCATAACCAATGGTCATTTATAATGATTGAACTTGCAGGCCACAGAAAAACAGTTCTCAATAATAATAATGCAATGTACATGAGGTATATAAATAAAAAAATCTTACACTGCTTTGGTGTGCATTATGCAGGTGTATCCTAAACACTGACAATCCCTAGAATCATCATATGCTATTCCCAGACTAAGACCCAGCAGCTGTGCAATGATGACTGAAAATGTCTCCAGTGTTACAGCCCTTTGATACTAAATAAGAAAAAAACTGAAAATTATCATCAAAGTAACTCAGTTAAAGAAACAAAAATGATGATAAAATTCTAAACCTTTCGGTTTCCTGCCCAGCGTAGTCAGGTTGTATTTTATAAAAATGTCTGTACTTTTACGTACAGAACCTTAAGGTGCTTGCCTTCAATACAAGGCCAAAGTTCATGCTGACTTACATTCTGAAAAACTCAAATGAGAGTAATGACGATGCCCAGGATGTGAAAAACAGTGCAGAACTTGACATGCAATATGTAAAAGAAATGTATATTGTATTGCATATGGTAACTGTTCTTAAGATTCAATCCTGCAAAGTGCTAACTTCTGGCCTTGATGTAGCAAAACATTTAAAATTGTGCTTAACCTTATCATGATCAGTCCCAAGTAATGGGACTATTCACATAGTTATAGATAAGCATGCTAGTGCTTTGCTGGATTAGTGACAGAGTACTCAGCACCTTCCGAACTACAGGTCTAAAGTACCTTAAAGGGCTAGGAAGAGACTACAGAGCAGGGGTCAGCAACCTTTCAGAAGTGGTGTGCTGAGTCTTCATTTATTCACTCTAATTTAAGGTTTCATGTGCCAGTAATACATTTTAGAAGATCTCTTTCTATAAGTCTATAATATATAACTAAATTATTATTGTGTGTAAAGTAAATAAGGTTTTTAAAAAGTCTAAGAAACTTCATTTAAAATTAAATTAAAATGCAGAGCCCCCAGACCAGTGGCCAGGACCCGGGCAGTCTGAGTGCCACTGAAAATCAGCTCGCGTGCCACCTTCGGCACACGTGCCATAGGTTGCCTATCCCTGCTATAGAGCAAGTAAAACCCTAAAATTCAAAGTTGTATTGCAAGATACACTTATGCACTTTAGGCCAGATTTTTCTAACCAAGTGCCTAAAGTCAAGCATCCAAATCCATATTTAACACATCTAAATACAAATGAGCTCTTTCTTCACGGATAGTGAGCACCCACCACCACTCCTTCTGAAGCCAGTGTTACAATGTTCACTAGCTGTGTAAATCCAATAATACTATACCAGGGCAACTCCTCCAGCATAGTTTTGGAGACAAATCCTTCCTGCAAATGTTGCCCCTACATAATTAGGGTGGTCCCTGTAACTAAAACACAAAAACAGACTCCTGAGTATAACTATGTTCTTCATAGCAATGTTTAAAATGACAATGTTGTTTGTTTCTTATAGTTTAACTTTTACTTTCTATTGTTTACAATATAAACATTCTGAGAAATCTGAAAATATTTTGAAAATACAGTACATCTAGAATTATATTTATAATAATTAATAGTGTCTGTTCAATTATTTTTACAAGAGATGTTTGTTGGTCTTGTGGAATTGTGTTGGTCCATGCTATGACAGTCTAAAAGATTTCCACTGTGCTTTTTTAATAATAGAGAAATGTTCTTACACAAATAAATATGCCATATCATGTGGTCGTAGAACAAGGTAAGATTCTTTCCATTGTAAAAATCTTTGTAGTATCTCATCAGCTTCCCCTGTTGTACGAATTTTATTATTATCTGTCCAAAACTCCAAGGAAGACAATACAATTGTAATATTAAGGGGGGTAAACATCTGAAAATACAACAGAAGAAACAGATGTTCAATTATATTTTATGCATAGCAGTATTTTAATTTTATAAAGATTAAGCTAAAGGCCCAACTGAGCAAAATGGACATCATACAACAGCACTTGATTGTGATGGCACTTCTCTCCAACATCTGTAAAACTAAAAGAGGAATGAGGAGAGAAAAATGCAAACAAAATACATAGTGCTTGCCCAGCAGACCAAACCCAATGGTTCTGAGAGGAGGGGTTTCTGTAAATAAAGAGAGGATTCATAAGTATTGCATATATTCAAATAAATAACAGGCTATAAGCCCTAAGTCTGATCATGTCCACAACACTACAATTTCAGAGGCAAACAAAAATTTTCCATTTTTTTTAGTACAAAAGGCTGAATGAGAATAGAAAATTTTGGAGAGGGAAAAAATGGATTTTCTGATTGGCAGCTGTTTAAGGAGCCTAGAGATGCACCAATGCAGCAATCTCTTCAAAGCTCCTCCTCCTTTGTGAGACATAAGGAAGAAACAGAAAATTGGAAGCACTGAGGAGCAACCCTTGCTGGCGTCAACAGGTTTAGAGATATCAGGGCTCTGGACAAGTGATTACAGAGTGGAGATCTGTTACTGTTTGTATCTCTGGAGAAAAGCAAACACCTAGAAGCAAAATGACTTATGGCAAACAGAAAACAGATAATAAAGCTAGACAAAAAACTTTATAAAAGTAAAATAGTAATTAGAAACCAAAAACAAAAGAACCAAGAGTCGAAACAAATGCTAAAACGGGAATAAAACAATTTTAGGGCTTGTCTACATGGGAACATTTTCCAGTTATACTGTTATAATTATACTGCTATAGTTAACAGTATAATACCCCTGTGTGGACACTCATATCCTGGAATAAGGGTGGCTTTTTTCAGTTTAGCTTAAACTGCTAATAAACTAAATCAGAAAAAGAGACTCTTATACCAGAATAAGAGTGTCCATGTGTGTGTCTGTGTGTGTTACACTGGCATAACTTAGAGGTTTATATTCAAATGCCACCTTATACTGGTAAAACTGCCCCATGTATACAGGCAGACAGATTTTCAAATTGACAAAAACTGGAGATGGTATACTGCAGAGTTCCTATGCTCTCAGATGGATGAGAGCACCATGGTCTGTGGGTGGAATCTAGGGTTGATTATGATTGGCTAACACTGTGAAAGAGGCTAAACCTGCCTACACTAGGTGCTAATGTGTTTTTAAACATCATTGAATTAAAACATGTTACGTAACATATCTGTCTGAGGAAGTACGTTTAAAAACCCTACCTTTTTAACCAGTCTAGACAAGACTTCAGGGAAATACGACGCAAGCTTGAGGTGAAGCACTTAAACGTTTTTTTTCTAATTGCTATAAAGATCTCCTTGCTGTCATGAGCCAAAAGCTTGAGAGCCAAGAGTTAAAATCAAAACTAAACAATTCCCTGGAGAAAATGAGAAAATCTAGAAAATCTTTGACTTTTAATAATATCAAAATAAAACCTCCAAATTTCATTTCAATATGAAACAAAAAAGGCAGTAACTTACACTGTTGACAAATCCAAGAAGCTGGACTATTTTCTGTGTTATAAGATTCTTGTCTGAACCCAGATAGTTGTACTAGAAAATAACATAATTCTTTAAGTAACAGCTAAAAATCATTACGGTATAACATTTTTTTGGTCAGTCATTTCCCTCATGAAGCAGTGGAATGTTCACATAAGCCTCAAATTCTGAGCATTTAAATGTGTCTAATTATTTTAATTCTCAGTTTCCTTCCAAGTCCATAAACAAAATATGCATTGATCCTTTGACAAAATGGCTACTATATATTTGATAATTCCAGATTCCATTATTTTAACTGACATCCATGACTTCTTTGGCTTCAGCCTGCCACAGCAGTAGGGCTGGAATAGCTGTCAGCCCCTGCCCAGGAACAACGGCAGAAGAGTGGCCTCAGAATGGAGCAGTCCCCAGGGCCAGAGCAGCAGCCTGGGGCCAGAGCAGTGGCCACTGCCACTGAAGAAGTGGCCTCAGGAGCAGCAGCTGGGGCTCTGACTGTCCTCCTCACCCCATCAGGGGTATTTTTAGTAAAAGTCAAGGACAAGTCACACGCTTACCTGAATTTTTATTGCCCGTGACCTGTCCGTGACTTTTACTAAAAATACCCAAGACAAAATCTTAACCTTACTGATAGCTGATTATTACATCCCAGACCTTTAGAAGGACAGCCTTAAAACCATGCATTTTTATAACATGTTTTAAAAAGTAATGGAAATATATGAAGTAAAGCAAATTTGACTGATATGGACTTACCAAACCCTTGTCCAAAATGACATCGATTTCCAGGTATCTGGGGGATTCAGTGAAATCTGACATTGACTGAAAAAAAGCCTTCAACATTTCGTAATTATTTCAACATTTTACCTTTTATATCACTTATTAACACTGTGAATATGAGGTACATTTCTTAACACTAGATTTTTAGCTTGACTACCTATGCTCAGCTGTGCTGCTCAAAAACACCACCATTATCCTTTCATTGAGAGAGTTCTATATTTCTGGAAACAATCATAACCTTATAAACCTATGGTACGTTATTTGTTCAACTAAAAGATTCAGTAATACAAATAACAATAACAGATTCCAAAAACTTCAGCATAATTTGGTCATAATTTCTGTACCACAATATTAAGAAAATAGAGATGAGTATAAAACAAGCAGACTACATAACTGATAACAACATTCACTCTTCATTATTAGCAAAACTTCGCAACCAAGGAACCACAGAGGTAATATGCACAGCTGGCCAAACCAGCCAAATGCCATCACTTTCCAGATTCTTGAAAAGTGAAAAATCAGCCAATCTGATGCCAAATTTTAGTCTCAATCAAATATAATTTCCTTCCCACTCCACTCTATGAATTGGTTTCCCTTGTCCAATGGAAGCTTCTGGGGGACCAAGGCCTTAAACCTCAAACATCTCTGGAGAACTTCATGCCTCGTATACCATTTGGGTCTTATTTTTGCCCTTTGAAATGCCACCAGTTCTCTGGTGGGATAGTTAAATGTCCCTCCAGTCACCGTCCACTCTCAACCATTAGCACCAGCAACATCTTGTCTGTTGTCTCTGTGGTCCTTAATAACTTCTTTGACCCAGCAAACAGGATCTATCTACACATGAAGTTCTAAGAGGATTTTCTTCTGTGGAAGACCAGGATTGAAAATCCATCCTCTAATCAAGCCCCGGTGGAAGGGCATCAAGAGTGAGTACTTAAAGTAGAAATAGGGAGCCAAAAATAAGGCATGACTGTTTATATTTGCAAGTGAAAATTAGACCTGCAGTTTAATGCTGACAGGGAGACTAATCAGGGAGATTTACAGGAGTTATCCTCATTCAAATGCCTGAGGCCTGAGCTGTGCATGACAGAGACAGCCATCCCAACGGAGATAGAATATTCCCCTGAATTTGGGACAACATTTTGTCTGCAGATACCGTGGTGACACAAAGCATCATGTTCAGGCTAATGGATCACATTTCTTCACAAATAACTTATTCCCAGTACTATTGTTTCTTACCAAAGTAATGACTCTCATATGCCCAGTTTCTACATGTGAATGACATAATTAAAAATTAAATCCAGATTCAAGACCATCACAGTGAATTTCCTGTGCCCTAGATTTCAGGTTAGACATAATCTCAACCATTATGATAAAAAGCAGCACTCACTTCAATATCTATATGCAGCTTGTAAGACACCTTTCCTGTCACCTTTTCTCTCCCTATATCAGTGTAGTTGTTTGCAAAAAGTGGACTCTGAATGTTTTCATTCTTTATTTGATAAATAATGTGCTCAAACCCAGGGGAAGAATCCAAGGGTTCAATTCCATAGCTAGTATTCTCAAACTGCAATAGGCCTCTGAAAAAGCAAACAGTGCAGGTTACATAAGGTTATAAAATTATCTGAATTAATCTGCCATCAGCTTGAGACCTTAAATGTTAGATACTATGTATAGTGGGCACCATTAAAAAGTCACCATTTTCCAACTGTTATCACACAGTAGTATCTGGGCTACTGAATTTTACTAGAGGTTTTATTATAATTAATTATATTAAAATTATATTAAAATATTTCATTACCTGAGCCCAGAGCAGGTGCTGAGTGTCACAAGTGAATTGGGAAAGCCTGCAATATACCCTTGGTAATAGCAATCATCCTAAATAAAAAAAATCAAAGAAAAATGAATAGCTTGCTTATCAGTAAGTATCATTCTCCAAACAGGTCATCTCCACTTATCTATACATTTTGGAGCTTCCACAGACACTTGTATGGAACTTGAAACCATCTAATGGTAGAAATGTGGAGGTAGAACACATCTCAGTATTATGACTCAAAATCTGAGGTCAGTGCCCGCCAGAGTAACTACGGTGGGAGCTGGAGAGATGAGTGAGGAACTGTAAAAGGAGGAACCTTTCCCTAAGGCTACAGAGTGGCTCCACTGCTGTTCTGCATAGGATACTTCATCCTAATGGCTAAAGTAGTCTATGCAAGGCCTTTACATGTTTCCCCAGTAGGACAGCAAAAAGGAGTTGGGAAGATCTGCATTGCAGACCCCCCAGACCACTCCCAGCATGTTCATACTCACCCTGGCCTCCTCCCCGCCTTCAGCACTGATGCATAGGGGGCTTACATGTCGAAGGGTTCAGTGACACAGAGGGCCCAGCACGTCTTATGCAGCCCCCTAACGTCCACACACCTGATCTCTTCCACACCAGAAATGCCAGTACCAATGCACAAGAATATTCTGTATCTGTATGGAGAAGACTGGATTTGCCCTTATGATTGCATCTTGGCCCCGACTTTTTCATTCTTATATTTCTATCAGAGACATGCAAAATGGTTTAGAAGAGAGGAGGCAGTGATAGCTTCAAGGTAATTCCTTAGAGAGCCTAAGCTCTATGCTCCCAGGTAGATCTCTAAATTTGGAAAGATGGTTTCTCAAGATCCACCCCATCACAAACGCCGGGCTGCAGCAAATGGCCAAGCCCAGCTTGTCCTTGCTCTGAGATTCTCCTACAGCATGGGTCTGTCTGTTATATTGCTAAGCAATGCATGGTTCCCTTTTCCTGCCCTCAGACAAAAGCTGGGCACTAATTCCTAGTGGTATTCATAGCAAAGGCCCTGTAACTTCTGGAACTGCTCACAGTTCTTGTCTATTTCCTGCTCTACTTTGCAGAAGGAACAGCCAAACATCATACTCTACCTCAGTGGTGGGCAACCTGTGGCCTGTCAGGGTAATTCACTGGCGGGCCACAAGACCGTTTGTTTACATTGACTGTCTGCAGGCACGGCCACCCACAGCTCCCAGTGGCTGCGGTTCACTGTTCCCGGCCAATGGGAGCTGCGGGAAGCGGTGCAAGCTGGCTGCTGGTTCCTGCAGCTCCCATTGGCTGGGAACAGCAAACCACTGCCACTGGGAGCTGCGGACAGACAATGTAAACAAACTGTCTTGCGGCCCACCAGCGGAGTACCCTGACAGGCTGCGTGCAGCCAGTGGGCCACAGGTTGCCCACCACTGCTTTACGTCCATCGAGTCAGAAGGGGGTGCTCACCCACACCTGAGGCAACCCCTTCCCTGTGTGGGGCACAGGGAGGGAAGAAGACTGAGTCTATGGATAGTGATTAAAAGAGAAAACAGAGGAAAGAGGGTGAAATCACCAATGATGGAAAAAAGGCAGGAAAAAGAGTAGGAATGAAAGAACAGAGAGGGAAGGGGAATAAGCAGCTTTGGAGAGATGCCAAACCAGTAAACAAAAGCGTCTTGATGAGAAAGGAAAAAGATTATACGCTTTAAAAATTATATGGAGGTGAGGGATGGGCATGCATCTAGATGAGACGACCCAATGGGAGAGCAACTAGTGACCCACTTTTCTACCTCCTGGGATCCTTTCACAGATCCATTCTGGAGACCACAACAAAGCACTCTGAGAGAAAGAATTGAGGGACCCATTCAGAAGTATGCTGCACTTCCTCAACTCCTATTGTTTTCAGAAAAAGCACATTAGCTTGAGTGAGGAAATCCTAATAAATTAAGCAATGGATTACATTAGGAGAAAAGGCAGCTAGTGTGACACCAGCTTCAGCTAAATCCTGGAGTAGAGAATCTGTGGAGGACAGTTTGTGATGATGGATCTAAATATTACTCATGGTAAATGTACAGGACAATACAAAATCCTCAATTTTCCTGTCCTGGCCTTCCCCTATGAGTTTAAGCACAAGTGATATGTTTGCTCCTTTAATGTCCATTCTGCAAGTTAACTACTGTAAGCACATTTCAGTCTAACTAGTCATTTTCTTGAAAAAGTTGCTAATTAGCCAACCAAAATAAACTTAAAATAATTAATATTATTGTTAATTTGCCATAGAGAATGTTTCCTTCAAGAATCTCATGCTAGGATTAGCAGAATGTCAGCAATAAATAAGTAAAGACAGGGAGAGATTTTCTGATACTTAAAAAAATGTAAAATCCCCAGAGAGTATTTCTAACAGCAACCCTGTTCTGAAAAAGCTAAGAAGCCGCAAAACAAAGTACCGGTAATTACATCTTACCTTAATATGTGGAAAATCAGAATGAACAGCCCCCCCTTTGGTGTAAGTATAAACCCTGAAATCATCAGATAAAAATAGTCTATAAAAAAGAGAATAAAAAATGTTTGAATTAAAAAATAAAGATTACACATTCCTGCAAGTTTAAAGAGCACCCACACTATTTTCAACATGCTGCAATGATTCGCATCATCCCTTAGCTTTGTTCCTTGAGTTATAATTTAATGTTTTATGGTTTCTTTCAGACTGGAAAATTGCTGAGTTAGATGGGGTGACAGTTATGTGCAGCCCTCAGATCACATATCTACAAACCCTTCTGAGGATTCCAAGTTCTTTTCCTGTTTGCCAGTCAGCTTCTCAAACTTCTGCTTAAGTCTTCAAACTGAAGAATACATGGATCTCTGAAAATACTTCCTATTAGAGAATCTTAGATTCTCCTATTGTCAGTGCACAATACTAGGAATAACTGAGGCTACAGAAAAGAGAAGTGTCAGCTTGTACTGTTACAGACTGAAAAGTATAACCAATTATTGGACAAGAAAGGGAAGTTGAAGACAAATTATCAAATATTTGATAAACCTTATTAGAACCTTTTTTGAGCCACATGACTGATTTATAACAGATAAGAGCCAAAGGTTAGGAACAAAGTCAATCACTTACTGTTGCTTCAGGTGAAGAGTATATGGTGTCCCTTCTATTGTAATGACATAGGACACTTGGTCCTAAACCATCCAGAATGACAGAGAAAAAAAGAATTCAGTAACACAGTATTTTGCAAAGCACATAATTCTGCATTTATTAAACATGAACATAAATTAAAAATGCATCACAAATATTTCTTAACGGGAAATGGATGGACAGTAACATGGTTATCAGTGCAGTTTTGACATCTCTTGACAGCTACCAAAACAACTGTCCTGTATCGTTCCAATACTCTGTGGAATGATTGTCTGCAGTTTCCTAAAAAGGCTCATCTACCACTCACCCTTTGACTGACATACACTATTCCATGTGTTCAAGATGTGTGTCTATGTTTTATGTCAAACACACAGGAAAAATAATTTAATAGCCAATTCCATCTCAAGATATCTAGATGTGTGCAAAGGCAAAAAATGCCAGTGATAGTGACCGTGACCAGCTGATGGAAGTTGCAATGAATAAAATGGGAACTGAAACATCATAGCGTCAACTGGTGAGGGAATCTGCTGAAAATATTATAGACCGCTGGAATCCTTTCCTTAGAGGTTTTTAAGGTCAGGCTTGAAAAAGCCCTGGCTGGGATGATTTAGTTGGGGATTGGTCCTGCTTTGGGCTGGGGGTTGGACTAGATGAATTCATGAGGTCCCTTCCAACCCTGACATTCTATGATTCTATGATGATTCTATGAATCTAGAACCCAGATACACACCATTAATCCAGTGGACAAATAGGATGGAAGTAGAAATAACACATTTCACCTAATTCAGAAGAGCATCATTCCAAAGTCACACAAAGGAATTTACAATTTTAGAATCAGATGCTACTTCTTATTTTTGTGAACCAACACTTGAATGCTCTTGTTAATTTGGGGGGAAAATTACTGAAGATTTTGGCTAAAGAATAACATGATTTAAGGCCCCTCTCTTAATCTGCAAGACATGTATGTAAACGTAAGTTTTCATTGCCACTCTCTATTGTTATTAATAAAATGTTAAGTATCAGAGGGGTAGCCGTGTTAGTCTGGATCTGTAAAAGCATCAAAGAGTCCTGTGGCACCTTACAGACTAACAGACGTATTGGAGCATGAGTTTTCGTGGGTGAATACCCACTTCGTTGGATGCAAATTCAAATAGAAAAACTGAAGCATTAGGTTGACATGACTTGCCCCCAAACAGACTATACAATGAGAATTTAGAGCCAGAAATAGAATCTGGGAGTTCTAGCCTGTCCCCTGCTCTGACCTCCAGGCAGGATGGATAAAAATCAATGATTTATTTTTTTTATCAGATTTTTTTTTTAATTTAAAATCGGATTTTTTTGATAAAATGCTTTTTGAGGAAAAAATCTATCTAAAGATAGTTTTAATCACTATAAATTATAGCTCAAAGACATCTCATCATGGAATAGGGATTATAAATTCTAATTCTATAGTAAGAGACAATATATTCATCATGTAATGTTTAAGAAGAGTTTTGTAAATGAGTTCCAATTATTCATGAATTAGGGACCCAATCTTATGGGGTAGGGACCCCAATCTTATGGGGTCCAGGGCTTCTGTATAGATTATTTAGGTTAATCTTTCTATCTTATCCCAATGGGACTCCAGTGCTCAGTCTAGAAGATACCATCAGAGATGCTTAGTTTTTGCAGTTCTCAACTGTGGATTTGTGTCTCCAGAGATAACATGCTGTTAACAGCAAAAATGTTTTAAAAAATAAATAAATATAGAGAGGTGAAAGAATAACAGACTTCAACCCTATGTCCCCTCTGCAAATTTGTGTACACAGAGTCAATCCCTTACCCGTCTCTCTAAAAGTGCAAAGTTTCAAAAAGTTCAATGAATAGAAGATTGTTGGGGGCAGAATAAGATCTGGACAAGGAGAGAAGTCTGGAGATAAATGTGAGAAGGGAGGACAGGCAGTAGAAACAAAAATGAAACTGTTTGAGCAGCATATTCAGAAGTCTTGAGGTCTTTCTGAGTATAGCCTTCATTGATTTTGAGATCTACCAAATACCATTCTCTCACTAGAAGGGAAAACCTATAATGGCAGCAGGCCATGAAAAGAGAACCCAGTTTGGAAATATTTTAATGAAGTTCCTCTACCTGTGGGTAAGACAGGCATGCGTGCAAAATGCAAACAGTCAACAAAGAAAATGCAAGGCTGGCTGGTCCGAATGAAAAACATGCATGAGCAAGGTGTTCCTTCTCAGGAGGAAGGAAGCGTTGACGATGATGAAAGGAACATGTCTGAACATGCAGGATCTCAGGTTGGTAAAACTTTTTTATTTCATACTTCTTTCTTAAGGACTTGCCTGTCTTCCTTCTGGACTATTCTTGAATTCTCATGTTTGAGCAAAAATATAGTTTGTCACTCTATGTACTATCATTTTAGATGCAGTTGTGATAAAAAATAAATAGTTGAATAGTCAGATCTTCCTTTTACAATTTCACCTTTAAAGTAGTACTGATAGTGTCATGAATGCAATGAGTAATACTAAATGAGCAGATATGGTAATAATAAATTTAAATAACTGCATTGACTTATTTTGTTTAGGAGAATCCATCCTCAACATACAGGATTCTGAAGACTATCCACTTCAAGATCACCATCATTTTCTATAGTTTCAGAGTTATCTGCCAATGGATAGTGTTTCAGTCACATCATGTATGTCACATAGCCACAGTAGTAATCACCTGTAGCAAAAAGGGAAAAAATCTCCATCACCAGAAAACCAAGATAGATAAGTTTGTGATAAGAACCAGCAGATTACAAAAAGAGGTAACTGATGAAAAAAATTGCCCTGGTTTGTTTATGCAAAAACTCTCCTTTCTGTATGATTGAGAACCCACACTTCATTAATTCATGGTTTTCAGTCATTAAGACCAGGATACAGTCCACCCAACAGAGCAGATGTCGCAGGCAAATTGCTGGATAAAGTGTATGAAAGAGAAATTGAGCAGCAAAAGGTCTGTGCAAAAAGGTCTAGAGGTGAAAATTGAACCGTAGTCTTGATGGGTGGAGCAATGTCCACAAATGATCCTGGTTGTATGTGCTTGTGTGACAACAGAAGAAGGAATGTCTTCCTTACAGAAGAACAATTGATACATCAGGAAATGCACACACAGCAAGATTCATACTTACAAGAAGTAGCAGTAAAAGCTATAACAAACTAAAAAAAAAACAAAAAAAAAAAAAAAAAAAAAAAAAAAAAAATTCAAATGTCTAAGTACACAGCTTGGTCACAGACAATGCTGCAAAATGTATCCAAGATGAGAAGAAATTTAGTGAATGAGAGAGAGTCCCAAGCTAATAACATACGGTTGCAGTGCTCATTTGATGCACCTCCTAGCCAAAGACTTCAGTGTTCCAGAAATAAAGGCTAATGTTGTTGAAATTGCAAAATACTTCAGTAACAACCACTTTGCAGCAGCTGCTCTGAAAAAAGTGGGAGGAACAAGCTAACTCTCCCACAAGACGTGTGATGGAACTCAGTAGTGGACTGTTTGAGCACTATATCAAGAACTGGCCTAATCTGATGACAGTTTGTGAACAAAATCATGAAAAATAGATGGCACTGTCACAGCCAAAGTTCTCAACATTGGGCTTAAGAGAAATGTTGAACACATGCTGAGTACCTGAAGCCTATTTCTGTAGCCTTGAACAAAATGCAGGGAAATAGCTGTTTTATTGCTGACACTGTTGAAAATTTGGAAGGAACTGAGTGAGATCTAAAAAGAGAAATATGCAATGACAGAGTTAAATTACAAGCATTAAAAAACAAATGATGGGACAAGCACTATCTCCAGCTCATTTTCTTGCAAATATTCTCAATACTTCGGTACCAGGGTCAAACCTTAACTGCTGAAGAAGAGGAGTTGGCTATGACATGGACATCCAGCAATCATCCCTCCATAATGCCAACTATAATAAACTTCAGAGCTAAGGGTGAACCATTTCAAGAAATATATGTTTGCTGATGATGTTTTAAAGAAAGTCACACCAGTGAACTGGTGGAAGTCACTAAGCACTTGGATTCAGAGACTGTTGAAGTGATAATCTCACTTTTAACAGCAGTAGCTTCTTCTGCCGGTGTAGAAAGAATATTTTCTTCCCTTTGGACTAATTCATTCCAAATTGAGAAATCGTTTGGGACCTGAAAAAAAGCAGGAAAGCTTGGTTTTTCTTTTCCAGATTATATGAACAAACAGGAAAATGAAGGTGAAGATGACTGAGTTAGCTGCAGAAGCCAATATTTTAAGTTTCTCATGTTGACCTGGCTGACACAGTTTCTGATTTAAAAATTTTTTTAAAATATTTCATTTAACTATTTTAGTTAAAAACAATTTTAACAAAAACAACCTGATTTTTAAAAAACTTGAATGTTTAACTAAATTCAAAAATTCATATGCTTTTTTGTTAAATATTATATGTTTGCTGTTGAAGAAAAAATCCAGAATACATAACGTTTGTTTTTAGGTAATAAAACAATTTAAATGTCTGTGGTGATGTTCTCCTCCTAATACAGCATGGCAAGAAAATCCTCCAAATATTAATGATTAACCTGTGAATTGGAGATAGTTCACTCCCAAAGACTTCATAAATTATCTGCTTCAATTAACCTTTGGTAAATATTACCTTTGGTAAATGAAATAAGCAAACAATCATTCCTTTTCTGATATAGCTGTAAAACTCACCTGAAAAGTCTTCAAAATAAATCACTTAAAAATGTATAGTGTGTACCTTCTAAAATTGAAACATACATCTATCTCTGAGTTGTGAAGAATATGTATTAAGATTTTAACAACCAACAAGAATGCACTTTTATGTAGAAATCCATGATTAAATCGAGTCTTCCTGACTAGTGATTTAAATCAAATCCACCCTGCCTGCAGGTATTACCCCCTTTAATGTTTATGGTATTGTGACTCATCACAGGAAAAACACAGAAACCCAAATTTAAGATTTAAAAAACTTGAAGAAAAAACTATTTTCAAACCTTATGTAGCCATGCTGCCAATTTGCACATTTGAAGCCTGATCTAAAGCAAGTCAGTGAAGAGACTCCCATTGATTTCAAAGGGTTTTAGAATGTTTACTACTCATGTGCAAAAAGTTATAGACATTTAAGTCTTTGCAAGAGTGGTACCTTAAATTGTAAATTTATTTATGAATAGATTATAATAAGTTGCCCTTTTATTTGTAGTTTTGAGTTTACTTGTTTATTATTGATTTAGCAATCAAATTATTTTATAAAACATTTGTAGTTCCACTTTAAGGTTATTGGTTTGAGTGCCAAAGAACTTTGCCAAATATACATCCCTTCTCAAAGACACATTGGCCCAATGAGGGATTGTAGGATGTTTCACTGCAACACTGGAAACATCTTACACATTATAGCCACAAATGTGCTCCAAGGATTGTAGCATTTAAAGGATTTTAACAGATTCTCACTGTACCTCCATTTACACATATTTATTATATAATTTAATATCTAATTATATAGAGGGAACAAATGTATTCCTTAACTACAAGTACCAGATCTCCAGTTACATTTGAGGATATCCTCTGTGGATTTGTGATGTGCAAAAACGATTGAGAACCTAAAGGAGGGAAATATCATAGTTATTATTTTTATGTAAGAATAACATTACAAACATACCTAGATATTTCAATCAGACTCAAAGCTCCACTGTGCCAGGGGCTGTATAAGCACAGACATAAATAGGTTCCTGCCCCAAGAAATTTATCAGCCTGCGAAGATTTACACTCATGCTTCATTTTAACAAAAATTAAGCACCTGTGTAAGTCTTGGTAGGATCAGGGCCTAAAAGGATAAATGATGAGTGAGGGAGACATTCAAATATATCCACTTTGTAAATACGTTTGCTTTTAAAATGTATATCTATAAATCAGTAAACAGCTATCTATCCTCCACTGCCCCTTGCTTTAGGCTATGTCTACACTATTGCCTATGTTGGCAAAATTTGTCACTCGGGTGTGAATATTTCACCCCGAGTAACACAAGTTACATGGACATAAGTGCACAACACTATAGCGGGAGGAGAGCTTCTCTCCTGTCCGCATAGCTTCTCTGCTTGCAAGGGTGTTTTTTTTTTTTATGCTGATGGAAGAGCTCTCTCCCATCAGAATAGAGTGTCTTCACCAGATGCGCTGCAGCAACGTAGCTGCGTCACTACCACTACACCGCTGTACGTGTACAGATGGCCTTAGTTATCATTAGTTTTCATATAAATGCTGCATCAGATGCAGTCTTGAAGAGAGCAGTTTTACAGACAGATCAGCTGTCATCCAGCATGGCAGGGAATACCGTGAGAGAAAATTGTGGGAGAAGCAGACACACAGGTGCTCAGAAAGGAACATTCAGGGTACAATACTATTTATACCATCAGAATCCTCCCACATCTTTCCTTGGCCTGGTCTACACTACGAGTTTATCTCAAATTTAGCAGCATTAAACCGAATTAACCCTGCACCTGTCCACACAACGAAGCCCTTTACTTCAATATAAAAGGCTCTTAAAATCGATATCTGTACTCCTCCCTGACGAGGGGAGTAGCGCTGAAATCGGTATTGCCATTTTGAATTAGGGTTAGTGTGGCCGCAATTCGACGGTATTGGCCTCCGGGTGCTATCCCATAGTGCACCACTGTGATCGCTCTGGACAGCAGTCTGAATTCAGATGCACTGGCCAGGTAGACAGGAAAAGCCCCGCAAACTTTTGAATTTCATTTCCTGTTTGCCCAGCGTGGATCACTGATCAGCACAGGTGACCATGCAGTTCCAGAATCAAAAAAGAGCTCCAGCATGGACCGTACAGGAGATACTGAAGCTGATCTCTGTATGCGGAAATGAATCTGTTCTATCAGAACTCCGTTCCAAAAGACGAAATGCCAAAACATTTGAAAAAAATCTCCAAGGCCATCATGGACAGAGGCTGTGTGAAACTTAAGGAGCTGAGACAAGCGTACCAGAAAACCAAAGAATCAAATGGATGCTCATGGAGGGTGGGGTGACTGACGACTGTAGCTATCCCATAGTTACCGCACTCTCTGAAAACCATTTGAATTCTGGGCTGAGCTCCCAAAGCCTGAAGGGTCAAAAACATTGTCGCGGGTGGTTCAGGGTATATGTCGTCAGCCCCCACCCCCCACACACCCCGTGAAAGCAAAGGGAAAATCGTTTCTCACTCACGTATGTCTACTGGATGCTGCTGGCAGACGCGGTGCTGCAGCGCTACACAGCAGCATCCCCTTGCCCTTGCCTTGCGGACGGCAGATGGTACAGTAGGACTGTATCCGTCATCATCATCGTCCCATGGGTGCTCCTGGCTGGCCTCAGTGAGGTCGGCTGGGGGGCACCTGGGCAAAAATGGGAATGACTCCAGGTCATTCTCTTCTTTAAGTTTTGTCTAATGGAGATTCAGTCCTGCCTGGAATATCATGGCCTGGAGGCTTCTGCCTCAGGCTGCTCTCCAGTCAGTCACCAGCAGGCACGTGCCCTACCCCGCCTACCCCTTGCTACCAGGGCTCACAATCAGATACTTAGACCTCTACATTTTGCTGCAAATAAAAAAATTAAGCTGCCATTTAGAACTGTCCCCCAACATACATATCCTGGGACATTTTGTATTTTACCAGTGTCAACCAAAGGCCCACACACAAATGGAGATTCAGTCCTGCCTGTGCTTCTATCCTAGTGCTTGTCACAGATTCCCATTTTTCAGCTATAGGCTGAGCAAGTGCAGAATGGTGGTTCACTCTACTTCGCTGTAAGCCAACCGCCCTCCCCCCCCCTTTGATCTCTGCTTGCAGAGGCAATAAAGTCAGTGTTGTTTCTTATTCATGCATTCTTTATTACTTCATCACACAAATGGGGGATAACTGCCACGGTAGCCCAGGAGGGGGGGGAGGAGGGAAGCAACGGGTGGGGTTGTTGCAGGGGCACCCCCTAGAATGGCTGCAGCTCATCATTTCTGCGGGATGTCTGGGGCTCTGACCCAGAGCGGCCGTTTGCCTCTCTGGTTCTTTAGTAGGCTTGCCTGATATTCTAGGCAGGACTGACTCTCCATTAGACAAAACTTAAAGAAGAATGACCTGGGGAGTCATTCCCATTTTTGTCCAGGTGCGCCCCGACCGACCTCACCGAGGCCAGCCAGGAGCACCCATGACAGCAGCAGATGGTACAGTATGACTGGTAACCGTCTTTGTCAACTTGCAAAGCAGCAGACGGTACAGTAAGCTGGTAACCGTCTTTGCTAACTTGCAAAAGGAAGTGGATGCTGCTGTGTGGCACTGCAGTATTGTATCTGTCAGCAGCATTCAGAAGACATACGGTGACAGTGAAAAAATGCTGAACGGGCTCCATGGTTGCTGTGCCATGGCGTCTGCCCGGGCAATCCAGGGAAAAGGGCGCGAAATGATTGTCTGCTGTTGCTTTCATGGAGGGAGGATTGACTGACAACATTTACTCAGAATTACCCGCGACACTGTTTTTGCCCCATCATGCATTGTGATCTCAACCCAGAATTCCAATGGGCGGGGGAGACTGCGGGAACTATGGGATAGCTACCCACAGTGCAACACTCCGGAAGTCGACGCTAGCCTCGGTACACAGACTCACACCGCCAAATTAATGTGCTTAGTGTGGCCACGTGCACTCGACTTTATACAAGCTGTTTCCAAATATTGTTTTCTGTAAAATCAGAATAATCCTAGTGTAGATATACCCCTTCTCTTACACTGGCACTGCAATATACAACTCCCAGCCTGTGTTAAAGAGTCTCCACTAACTCGTCCTCACTCCCACTCTACTCTAACTCTACACTCAACTCACCTTCCCTCCCCAGAGGGTGTAGGATTTGGGACGGCTTTTTTGGGCAGAGGGCTCAGTGAAGCAGGTGACTGTGCAGGGGGAATCTCTCCTTGTTAGCAGTCTCAGTGGGTGGATGGGTGGAAATCTCGCCTGGATTCAGAGGATCCAGTGGGCAGGGGGAGTGGAACGGGTTGGTGAACAAGGTAGCTGTGGGGAGAGGTCAGTGAAGTAGGTGACTAAGGGGCAGGTGTATCCCAGCTGGGGAGTGACTCTGGGGACATCTCTTCTCTTGGGGGCGACTGTGGGGGAGTCCCATGTTAGGGGAGGTTCTCTCCTGTTGGAGGTAACTAGGGGGCATCTCTCCCAGTTTAGAGTGATTGTGAGAAGGGACAGTGAAACAGGTGACTATGAGGAAAGGGTCAGTGACTGTGGAGGGGGTCTTTCCTCTTGGGGTGTCTGGGGGGGTGTCTGTGAGGGGATCAGTAGTGGGAGGGGTCTCTTCTTTAGGGGATGATGCAGGGCAATGCAGGAGTTGATCGGGAGCTGTGGGGGTCAGCGCAGGGGGGGGTCTCTCCGTTGGGGGGATGGAGAGTCAGTGCAGGGCCCTGCGGGGGCAAGGCAGGAGCTGGCTGGGGATCTCTCCCTTTGATGGTGATGGTGGTCAGCACAGGGGGTGATGGGGCTGTGGGGGTCAGTGGAGCAGGTGATGGGGCAGTGCAGGGGGTGGCTGGGGGAGTGCTCTCCCTTGGGGAGGTGATGTGGGCCAGTGCCGGAGTGACAGGGCTGGGAAGGTCAGTGTGGGGCATGACAGGGGGCAGCACAAGAGGTGACGGGGCTGTTGGGGGCAGTGTGGGGGTGATGTGGCTGGGGGGGCAGTGCAGTGGGGTGATGGGGCAGTGGGAGTCAGTGTGGGGGCTGACAGGGGGCAGTATAGGGGAGTGAGAGGGTGACAGGGGGCAGTGCTGGGGGTTATGGAGGTCAGCGCGAGGTGTGACGGGGCAGTGGGGGGCTGATAGGGCTGTGGGGGGGCGACAGGGGGCAGTGCTGGGGGTGACGGGGCAGTGCAGGAGGTGATGGGGCAGTGGGGGATGAACCAGGGCTGGGAGGGTCAGTGCAGGGGGTAAATGGGGCAGCAACCAAGGTGATGGAGATTGGGGGGTACAGGCTGGGGGGATCAAGTGTGGGGGTGAAGGGCAGCGCAGGTGACGGGTCTGGGGAGAGCACAGGGGTGACAGGGCTTGGGGGGCAGTGTAGGGCTGACGGGGCAGTATGAGTGGGTTAGGGATGGAGGGAGCATGGGGGTGGACAGGGTCTAGGGGGTCAGTGTGGACCGGTGACGGGGCAGGGGGGGCAGCGCGAAGTTGACAGGGTGGGAGTCAAGGGGTGGGGGGCAGTGCGGGGGCGGGAGAGGCTGTGGGGTCAGCACAGGGGTACGGGCAGTGTGGGAGTACGAGCGGGTGGGTGATAGGGCTGGGGGGTAGAGGCTGGGGGGTCAGCACGGGAGGACGGGGACAAGTGTGGGGTTACATGCTGGGGGGTCAGGGCTGTGGAGGGCGCACGGGGAGGTACAGGGGAGGTTACGGTGCTGGGGGCTGACAGGGCTGGGGAGCGGCACGGGTGAGGACGAGCGAGGGCGCAGCGCGGTCCCCCCCACTCACCAGCCCGGAAAGCAGGGGCTGCGAGCACCGCCAGGCGCACCCCGCCCATGCGCGGCGGCTCGCGCTCCGCCGCGCGGCGAATAACGCCGCCCCGCCCGATACCCGAAGGGGTCCCGAGCGCGAAGCGGACCCCGCCCCCCGGGGCACGCGGCCGGGCTCCTGTGCCGGGCCCGGAGAGGACTTGGCTCACTGGGGCGTAGCGCCGGAGCGGCGCCGATCTCAGCCCGGCCCGAGAGCAGGAGGTGCGAGACCGGGGAGCCCCCCAGAGGCATGACAACGCGAGGCAGCGGTTTTACAAAACTGGCATCTTTAATTATTACTTTTAAAAAACAAACAAAAACCACATAAAATGGAAAGCCCTTCAGTATAGCCCAGCCCTTAGAAAAGTGGCATTTGTGTTTTCTGTAAATCCTCCTACAAAAAACAAGCTCCAAGCTGCGACACAATTTGGAGTGCAAAGGTTTAGACAAGTACAGTTTACAAATACATCTAAGGTTCTGATTGTTCAAATAGTTTTCAGACAATAGGGCTAAGAGATTTACACATGAAGTCAGTAGTCATCTTCAATATTTACATCTATTTAAAATTTGAGGCTCTACTTTATTCCATAGAAATAGTGATCTCAGAATGAGGTTTATTGCATTACTGCCCTATTCTGCACATAATATTGCTAATTTCTATAATACCATTGCTAATGGTATGCTGGGAGTGTGAAAAATCTATTAATATTAAAGGCACACAATTTAGCACAGTTATAGCATAGGCATTCACAAGTTTAAATACAATTAAGCAGGCCTTTTCCTGGGGATAGTTTCATAATGCAGATTCCCCTCCCACCCTGTACACTGAGTCATTCATGTCATGAACTGTCTACAAAAAACCTGGGAAGAAGTGCACCTTATTGACAGAAAGGCTGAATAGCTTTAGCTAGGCAACCCCCAATAAGGAAGGAGAGAAATAAACCAATGATAGTACTAAAAACAACCAACCCACCTTGTGATATATTTTTGATGAAGTTGTACATATTTTAATAGAGTTTAAATCCTATTCTTTACATTTATGGGGAACCACAGTAGTTCAAGTATTTTATTATTACAAATGCCAACTTTATATATATTTATATAAGTATATATACACACACACATTTTTTGGCAAATATGGGGAAATTTACAAAACAAGTTTGTGCTAAGTGGCTAAGACAAAATGAGAAAGCTTAGCATTATTTTGAACAGTAACAGTTTCACCTTCTGTAATTTGTGTAACAGACACACCATTGTAGCAGTCATGCATCTACAACACTGTGTCAATATAATCTAGTGGAACATAATCCAATAATTCAACTTCACCTTGGTTCACATACCTCAACTGACGTCCAAGGGCATCTTTTTTCAGGCACAGATTTAAACTGGATTTTAAAAACAACATGCTTTAGCCAGTGTCAACATCCTGACTGACACTAAAATCAAAGTTTGAAAGGTAGGTTAAAATTATGTACATTGGGGTAAGCGGGGTGCTAGGGTATAAAGTGCTCAAAAATTCTCAAAGGGCCTAGATAAACAATACGCATCATTTCTCTTAATATTTTGCAGTGTTCTCTTGCTGTCAGACTGTCTAACGTAATCAAAACTCATGATCACTCCCTTCCTAAAACAAGAAAAGGCTACCATTTTTCGTACCTTTATTTTAATATACCATTTAACGTATTAGTGGTACATTAGTAGAGGTTTCTGGTCTAGCTACTTAAAATTGTGTATTTAAAAACCATTTAAATTAACTGCCCTAGTATCCTCTATTGTCTATAGCTTAGTGTCAGTCAGCATGAAGTTAAAGTTTTCTTTGTTGTTTAAAAAGTGTGTTTATATTAAGCACACCAGTAAAAACATATACACAAACATGTTTATAGGATATTTCATCTTCTTTTCAAAATATACTGGCATCTTATTTCACTTGTGCCCTTAGTTGTATATACAGGAATAATAGTTTCTAGTCCAGGCAAAACAAGAACATGTACACAATATTTTTGTTAAATCAAGTGGCCTGATTTTTACAATTCCATTTTTTAACACCTGCCTGGGTAATAGTTTTTTTACTCTTCATTGTACATATCGTAAGACAATAAGCCACATGGAATATTTAATGATTGTGTCTCATCATAAGATGTGGGAAACAAAAAGTAACTCCCAAGTGCTGTTTTAGATTATTTTACTGCAGACTGATCCACTTCGAACTAGATAATCCAACTTCAGTTTGCAAAGCCACGATACTCACACACAGAGCTAAGAACAGACGATGTATTCCGTTCCTATAGCTTTGGTAGAGGTATCTTTGTTTAATATCTTACATTCCTTGTGTTTCCATCTCATTTTCCATATCCAGTACTGCAGAAAGGCGGCTCTGTGGGATATCATGGGCCATTTGATGCAAGAAGGATACGAATTGCAGCTCGGTTTTAGTGAACAGGTCAGTTTATGAGAGGGTAAAAGAGAAACTAAAAACTACATGGGAGGTAAAGGTGCAGGTCGAGAAGGAAAATAGTGTCCCTGAGGTACGTTCTTCTGTTGTGGTGGAGGTGGCCTGTAAGGGGGACAAAGATGTCAGTTTAGATTACATCCATTATATGCATATAGAGAATGCGCCCTAATTCTCCTGCTCTGTGTTACAGTCATGTCTTTGATGGTCTCTCCCTATGCACTCCTTCTCATAATTTCAGCTGCCACCTCTACACTAATGATTCCCATCTAACGCTCTCTCTCTCGACACAGGCTTTTTTCTTCTATACTATATGAAACTTCTAACATTTCCCGAGTCACACTGCTTTCCCAAATTAGGCATTTTGGAGTGAATTTTTCCTCTGCCCAAACCAATTTAAAACACAAATTACTACACGGTACAAACTATTTTATATAAGTGTCTGTCTGTGCTTTATTAATTAGCACCTTAAGGACACAGGCATCAATACAGCATTTTGTGCATTTAAATAAATGGTTAGACCAAAAAAGTTGTATATTTATTATGTATTTTAGAGTGAAACTAAATAGAAAGCTAGAACTGGATGCTCAAAGCTGATAGAAAGCATCCACACTTTTCGTAATAATGTACCTACCATTAAGAGTGTAAGAGGTGTCATCAGACAACATACATGTTTTATAAATTTCAGTGCACCCTTCTTTTCTTATGGCCCTTTCATTCACATCTGTAGCTTCATTATTTGGTGTATACATGATATGAGAAAAACCCTTACACACATGAACACAAAGAGAGGGTTAGAGTCAGAATGACAAGCTGTGAGTTTCCCCAAATTGTGTGCTCAAGTTCTCAATTTTACATTTGCATTAGTATGTATTATAAAGGAGTTTCCCCAGTAGCAAAATTGTCATTACTGACCTTGTAGGTATCTTATACTGCTGCTGCTTCTGGTGTGGCTGAGGATAATTGTAAGGCTGGTGATAAGCTGGTTGATGATGATTAACTGCATAAGATGGCACAGTGAATCTGTTTGCTGGCATGTCCTATGAGGAAATAAAGAACAACAACAGATATTCAAAAAGAAAGAAAAAAAATCACATAAACAGGAACTAGAGGAAGATTTGCTTCTTTAGTAATTTCACTGGAATGTAGGGCCACTCACTAGCGGATTTGGAGATGTAATGGGGAAATAGGGAAATGCTATTTCATACTCATCAGCTAAATGGCATGACGTCAGTTCCAGAGAGCTTAAAAGTGACAGAAGTTTACAGTACTGTAGTTTGAAAATAGAGAAATGCTGATCAAGAACATGTGGCTCTCTTGTCTAAGAGACAGACTCTGATGACCCTGAGTATGTCATTTAACCGTGCTTTGATTTACCCCTCTCTGAAATGGAGATAATGCAGAAGAGGAAATCTGAGGTGCAGAAGAGTATGCTCTGGGTATGGTGAGCCACATCGTCCCTGATCAGCACTCTTCCCTTTTCAAACTACAATACTTTCTAGACTGCTTATGGTTTCAGAGAATGCACTTCCAGTTGGCTCTCAAAGACAATTTAAGCAACATAAACCATAAGAGTCCCATTCCCCCTCTGTCATAAACAGATAAGAAAAGTTAATAGCACAGAAGTACTTTATATCTCTTTGACTGTAAAGGGTTAACAAGTTCAGTAAAGCCTTGGCTGTCACCTGACAAGAGAAACCAAAGGATACAGGCTACTTTCAATCTTGAGAGGAATTTCTTTGTGTGCTGTTAGTTTTTGTTTTGTTCACTCTGGGGCTGAGAGAGGACCAGATTGCAACCAGGTTTCTCTCCAAATCTCCCTGATACAGGTCTTATAAGTCAAAATAGGTGATACTAGATAATTAAAGCGATTAGCTTATTTGTTTTTATTTGCACATGTGCATTTGCTGGAAGTTATTTGTATTTGCTGAAAGAGTTCAAATTTGTATTTTTGCATGAAGGATTTTAATTGTATTTAAATACTTAGGCTGGGGTTTTCCCGTGCCTATAGCTAAAAACCCTGTACTATTCATTTAAATTTACAAAGATAATTTACTGTGTTCTTTCTTTTTAAAAGTTTCTTGTTTAAGAACCTGATTGTTTTTTTGGTGAACCCAGGCGATCTGATTCACCAGGAATTGAGTGGGAGAAAAGGGAAGGGAAGAAGCTAATCTCTCTTTTCAGGATTACTGTATCTCTCAGGAGAGTTGAGAGGGAAAGAGAGAAGGAGGAGGTGAATTGTCCTCTCGTTTTGTGATCAAGAGTTGAATCACAGTGATCTTCCAGGGTAACCAGGAAGGGAAGCCTGGAGAGACAATGGTGGGAAAGGTTTACTTCCTTGTGGAAATCCAGAGGTTTGGGTCTTGGGGGTCCCCTGGGCAGTTTTGGGGGGACCAGAGTGTACCAGGCACTGGAATTCCTGGTTGGTGGCAGGGCTACAGGTTCTAAGCTGGTAATTAAGCTTAGAGGAATTCATGCTGGTACCCCATCTTTTGGACGCTAAGGTTCACAGTGGGGAATTGTACCATGACACTCTCTCTTAAATTTAACTAATAAGAAGTTAAGAAAATAATCCATTTCTTCACTGGCAACGGCCCTTTCTACTACAGACAGTAAATTACTACATTCAATATGTAGTTGGCCTATCTATTGGTGTTACAAAATGGCAAATCCTGATATGCTTTAGAAGGTTGCTGCTTGAGAAATGTTTAATGGATCAAACTAAATCATCTAAATCCTACTCCTTCCCACTATCCAAAAAAAAACTTTTACTTTGTTTAAAATAAAAGCCTCTTGATTAAAATAATCTCATTTCCTAGCAACAGTCTGATGTGGTATGTAACAAAAAGAGGAAAATACCACTATATTTTGATTTAAGACTTTGCAGTCACCTTTAATAGTTTGGCACAATTATGTGTAGGAGTGCATTATAGGTCAGTAGAAAAATCTAGACAAGATGTTAGTATGTACCATCTATATTTTAAAGCACATTTTATATATAGATCTTAAAAATGTAATGAGACTGCAATCTCTCGGTTGTGCTTCCAAGCTGGTATTTTTACTGTAGCTTTGCAATATCAATAATGCACTATACTTGGAATTACTTAGATATTTTCTTCTTTGAAAACTTTTGGGCTTCAGAGGATATCTTCTTCATTAATATTATTGGTTTTTTATACAGCCCCATAAGGAGTACAGACAAATAAGAAAGGGATTCATCATCATAAATTATATATAGGCTATTACTGTAAAATTTTAGGTCCTACAGAAAGCATAGTCATTAGTATTTCTTACAGTGTATACATTACATGTGAGGGGAGTGAAGAGTTGAGATACAAGATTATATTGCTTTAAAAAGCAAAAACAAAAAACCCACCAACCAAAAATAGGTATTAATAGTTTTGGAGTAATTCTTGCTTTTATTATCCATTTATCAAGTCAACCTTCCACCCACTGTATTACTTTCAAAATGGACAATAATTGCACTCAAAGATTGAGAAAAAACAAGTCTCACATACCATGGGTATGCTCCTCGAAGTATAAGGCATGTTCTGCTGGAAGTTTCCTGGGTCTGTCTCTGTGCAAGGAGGAGGAGTTGGCACGCTTGTATGTGATCTGGAATTAGATTTGTATTGGCTACATTGAGTGGTCAACCATCTTACTATAATTCAATAGGATCATCATCAACATATTATGACACTTCTTATAGATACATACTGGCTGGATTTAAGTCTGTGTTTAAGAACTATTATTTTACTCCCTAAATTCATCAGTAAAATGTATGTCACTTTTTACAGGTGCCTATGTCTAGACATACTGTGAGCCTTTCTCTTCCAAGGAATAGATAATGTCCTTTTGTCCCAAAGAATGTGCCCAGAAAACAGACAACATCAAATGACACTAAAAGGAATGGCCTGAGGTCCACTGATATCAGGTCACTTGCCTCCTGTACTGCAACTGCGTAGAATAAACCTGCCTGATCTCCACTCGTGGGGATCTCAGGTTTACATCTCAGGACTACTGACAATCAGTTCTTTGGAATCATCTTCTGTAGAGGAGTCTGTGGCCAGTTTATGAAGTATCAGCAAAAGGGGTGGGGTGGGAAATCTTCTTACCGATGACAATGTGATATCGTTCTCCTGAACCATTGCTTCAGTGCCTTTCTCTTTGCAAATGCTACAGCAGCCGCTAAAAGGAGTGGAAGGACCAGGAAAAAGAATACTAGCAACCCATCTCTCAAGGCGGTGTCTTTGTCTGGTAGGGAAAGGGTGAGAAAGAAAAGCAGATAGAATTAGTTTTCATAGTATCCCCACTACTAAGCACTGCAATAGCACTGGGTTTTGATAGGACTGATTCTACAATTTTCCTCCATTCCGTAGAAAAGAAAAGCTAAAGTTGAGTATAATTGCTAGTGCATGCCCAGTGTATTACTTATTGGTGGTCATTTCAAAAGGGACAATATGTCAAAGAAGAATAAAGCATATGTTCTCCAGTATCCCTGTGCTATAATAGTATAGCACTGTAATATTGTAGTAACAGACTCTCTTCGATGTGTCATCCTGAAAGGCCTGTCACCAGATCAAGTTAAACAGGGCCGAAACAGAGCTCCCCTCTTCCCCTACTCCCCTCAAATCCTCTTCACATCCTTCCTTCTCAGGTTCACAACCTTAGAGTCATTCTCCCCTTCTTCATTCATCCAGGCTGTCCTCAAGGCTTGTGGCATCTTTCTCCACAACATAGTGTATGAAATGTCATAGAATCATAGAAATGTGGGGCTCAAAGGGATCTCAAGGAGGTCACAAGTCCATCCCTCCACACGGAGCCTTTATGCCCCTTCCTTTCTCTCCTGATAGTTCAGACACTTTTTCATACTCTGGAGAGTGATTTTTCAACTCAGTAACTACAACTGGCTTTCCCTTAGACCCCTATTTCTCCTTCAAAGAGAACAGTCAATGTTAACCTCCTGACCTATTGCAAACCATGTCACTCCTGTCCTCATCTCTATCTCTGCTGGCTCCCTATTGCTTACCATATCAGGTCTTTCCTTGCCTTGAAGGTATTGCACCAGTCCTCCCCAGGCTACAACTTGGATACTGTTTCCGACCGCATCCCCCTTGCCCAGCCATGCAAGCATCACAACTCCCTTCAGTTCCTTTTCCAATAGTCTCTTTTACACATGGAATGCCCTCCCAACCCCAGTGCACTAGACTACCACTCTCTCATCACCCATGTCCCTCCTAAAGACATACTTTTTCTGCTAGGCTCCAGACACTAACCCATGTCTGTCTAAAACCTCCAGGAGAGAGATTTCACAAAACAATAACCAAAAAACATAGTAAACTGACCATAAGATCTTTGAGGAAGGGACTACGTTATATTTGTGTTTAGTGCAGCACGAAGCACAGTCTGCACACAGATAATAAATGCTAGTTAAATGGTAATGTAGTAATATGCTGTGCATGGTACCCTAACCCCCTTCACGAGGCATAAGTCACACATTTACACTGCAGGTGTACATGCCAGCAGGAAAGAGAACACCCCCCTCTCACCCCCTGCAAGTATTATGGGTGTTTACTCAGTCTGTGCATGCAATCATGTACATAAAACAGTTATTTCCATCTGCCATTATTTCTAGAAACAGGCCTTCACATTTTTAATGTATAGATTGGAATCGACTGATTCAAATCTGCCCCTCCTTACAAATTTTAGTTCTAGGTTGGATTCAAAACTGGAATGGGTCCCCATTTCCAGTTTGGACACAACTACTCTTGAAAGATTCTGGCCCAGGATGACAGAAGTCATTAAAAACAGCTGGAATTGCAAGATTTCCAACATTCTAGAGGACAGAAGTCTCCAGCACTACAAGACACAAAGCCTAAGCTCTTGTGCTCGAAAGAACACTCACTGCAGTTTCAATCATCAGCACTTCAGCCAGTCTCACTTCCAAGGACAGCCAGACAACTAGGCACTGTATTTGCACACTCTGTCCAAACAGCACCAACAGCAAGAAGGGCATGCTGCCCTGAAGTCATCTCATCAGTACTTGCCATTATAAGGAGGTCCACTGTCTATGCTTCCTCCATATCCTTTCGTGTCACAGTAGGGAGGGGCCCAACCTGAGTCACATTGACAGTTCTTGTTGTTATTGCACACCTATAAATTAAAAAAACAAAACAAAAAAACCCACATATTACTGCCATTGTTACTGTAGCTCCACATAAGACTCTCCCCCTGCTAGTTGGTGGATCAAAGAGAAATGCTGCAAGGTGTCTTCAAAGATTACAGCCCAACTCCTGAAACAGAAGGTTCCAAAAGAAAGGGTACTTACCTTGCTGTTACTGGAGTATTTTGAGATGCGTGGTACCTATGTGTATTGCACAGTGAGGTCCACATGGGCTTCATGGGCCAGGGACTGGAAAAATTCTTGGTAGCAGTGTTCATCGGTCTGCATGTGCACCCTGTGCTACTTGTGCTTCAAACCGAGGGTATAAGAGGAGGCATGGACCAACCACCTCTCCAGTTCCTTCTCTAATGCAAATCACTCTAGGAAAGGATCCGAGGCAGAGGGGGAGGATGGCCAGTAGTGAAATATCCACATGGACCACATATCAAAGAACTCCAGTTACCGTAATGTAAGTAACCTTTCTTCTTCACATGATGGTCCCTGTAGATATTCCACTGCAGGTGTCTCCCAAGCAGTATTCAGTGAAGAGGACAGTGAAAGGAATGCTGCAGCATCGACTGCAGGACCACTATAATGAAGGAGGTGTCTACAGAAGAGGCTTGTATCAGGGTGTAATGTCTAGTAAAGGTGTGAAGAGTCCCATACTGCCACTCTACAGATCTCCAGGAGTGGAGCATCCTGAAGAGAGGCCATGGAAGCAGCCAAGGCTCTGGTCAAGTGAGCCCTCAGGCTCTGAGGAGAAAGTCCCTGCAAGATCACAGGAAAGGCACATGCAACCAGAAATCTATGTGGAATGTCTGTGAGGATATTGTTTCTCTTTTTGTTTGCTCAGCAATGGAAACAAAGTCTTGGAGATTGCTGGAAATCTTTGCAGATGGAAAGCTGAGGCTTGATGGCGATCCAGAGAATGGAGCTTACTGTCTTCTCTGATGCCGTGAGGTTCTGGGCAGAAGACAGGGAACTGTATTTATGACTTGGTGAACGGGAAATTCAGAGGGAACCTTTGGAATGAACTTGGGCTGTAACCTCAAGGAGACCTACCCCCAGTGGAACACCATAGGGGGAAAGCCCAACATAAAGGCCCTAAGCTCACCCACTCTTCTGGCAGTGGTGATTACAGTCAGGAAGGGCACCACAGACAGATGAAGAAAGGAACAGGCCAATGGTTCACAGGGAGGATTCATGAGTGTTGACAAAACCAGGCTGAGGTCCCAAGCTGGCCTTAGTTTCTGTGCAGGGGATAGGTTCCAGTAAGGCCTTTCAGAAACCTTACGATCACACAGTGGGGACAAAGGTTGACTAGCTATCACTGCTGATAGAACGTGTTAAACACAGCCAAATGCACACACAGAAAAGAGACAGGCCTGAGTCTTTGAGGGAAAGAAGGAATTCTGAGATGACAGGGATGTCCAAATCCTCGGGTATGCAATGTGGACACCACACAGAAAATCTCCTCCATTTAGCTCAGGGGTGGGCAAACTTTTTGGCCCGAGGGCCACATTGAGATTGTGCAACTGTACGGAGGGCCAGGTAGGGAATGCTATGCCTCCCCAAATAGCCTGGCCCCCCACCTCCATCCACCCCTTCCACTTCCCACCCGCTGACTGCTCCCCTCAGAACCTCCAACCCATCCAATCCCCCCTGCTCCTTGTCCTCTGACCGTCCCCTCCCAGGACCCCCACCTCCTATCCAACTCCCTGGTCCCTGTCCCCTGACTGCCCTGACCCCTATCCATGCCCCCACCCCCAACAGTCCCCCCGGGACTCCCACCCCGTAATCCAACCGCCCTCTGCTCCTCATCCCCTGCCCACCCCCTTCTGGGATCCCCCGCCCCTAACTTCCCCCTGGGATCCCACCCCCTTATCCAATTCCCTGCTTCCTGTCCCCTGACTGCCCTCCCGGCCCCTATCCACATCCCCACCCCCTGACAGGCCCCCCAGGACTCCTATTCCCAACCCTCCCTGTTCCCCATCCCCTGACCGCTCCCCCAGAACCTCCGCCCCATCCAACCGCTCCCTCCTTTATGCCTGCCCCCCAGAACCTCTCGCTCCCTTACCCAACCCCCCTGCTCCCTGCCCCCTTACCAGCACCAGGACTCACAGCCACAAGACCCGGCCAGAGCCAGCTGCATTCCTCCCCACACTGCCCAGCAGGAGTGGTGGGCCAGAGCACGGCCCACGCAGCAGCATGGCTGTCAGGGAAGGGAGACAGCAGGGGGAGGAGCTGGGGACTAGGCTCCCCAGACCGGAGCTCAGGAGCCGGGCAGGATAGTCCCACAGGCCGTATGTGGTCCGCGGGCCGTAGTTTGCCCATGTCTGATTTAGCTGCATAGCATCATTTCATAGAGTTTCCTGCTATTTTTGAGGATGAATTGTATCTCCTTGGAACACACTCTCGTTAAGCTCATTATCTATCCAAATACCAGGCTGTTAGATAGAGGGATGCTGGGTTGGGATGGTTGGTCCTGCTTCTGTTCTGTGTTAGCAGGTTCAGAAACGGTCGGATTCCTATGCATGGGAGCATTAGCATCTGCAGGATGCTGGTGAACCAAAACTGCCTCAGCTAGTAGGGTGCCACAAGAATCACTCACACACTTAAAATTTTTTCCAGGACTCAGGGCCAGTGAAGCAGCACTAAACTGAATAGTGCTGGAACCCTGGTTTTGCATGTTGTGGAATCTGTCCTCAGGTAAGTAAGCCGTGCCTGAAATCGAATTCCGAGTTGTGCCGATCAATTCTATACCTTGTTCTGGAACTAAAATGGAGTTTTCTAGGTTTACTGGACGTTTCTGTTGCTGCTCTGGTGTGGAACCAATGGTGCAGCCAGCAAATCGTTCCCTCCTCCTCTCTCTGGCCAATGTTGGGGCTGGTCCCATCCCTTCCTGCAGTTGGCTGTTTAGGAGAACTCGATCTTTAGCACCGACAGATTGGACCAATGGTCCCATGAGTTCCTAACACACCCAATACGAGCCTGCGGCATCTCACCCATTTGGAAGGTGTGTGTGGGGGCGGGGGATGATTGGGAAGGTGGGGGCGGTCTCCTTATTAGAGGCTTTAGGAAGGGATCTTTACTATTTCTTACCCTCCTCCCATCTCTTCCTAGAATCCCTAGGCTTGGCATCTGATGGTCCAGAGCTGGGAAGTATCTGGCCAGGAGGTGCTCTACTAGGTGATTCCTGTCGATGAATGGGGACCGAGAGTAGGGATCTGACAACCAGATTGGGAGCACATCAACCGCTCCATTAGCTGTCTATGAAGCCAAAAATTGCGGGATTGCCAGGTTTGAAATGAATGGCAAATAGTGGGATTAGGAGGATTCTCCAAAGTAATATCCACAGAAATCAGGAAGATCACTCACTGGGAAGACCAAGAGGTAGTCCACACTGGATTTGAAGCCTGGGATCTGAGGCATGCTAAGAACCCCTAACGTTAGGATTAGGAAGGTGGTGATGAGGATGGAGAAAAAACCTTAGACCCCCAAAACACCAGCTAGCTACTAAAACACCAAAACTAGCTAGCTAAGGGGGGAAAAAAACTATTTACACAACGGAAGCTAAAATTTTATCAGGAATGCTAAAGAAGCTGCACACTCTGAGGAGCTCAGCCCCAGACCACGTGCCATAGAGAGGAATTGGAGGGCATCCCCTAATGCCCTTCGTTCAGAGCACGAGGAGGCACAGGCGTGACCAATGCACACTACTAGCATGAAGTGTCTAGTCTGAAAGTGCATGTGTGCCCCACAGTGGAATACACACATAGGGACCATCACTTGAAAAGAACTAGTACTTGGTTTCTATACACAGCATCTAGAATCTTTTCCCACAGCCTGCTCAGTATGATCTTAAAACCAGGGCAATTGTACTGGACTGAGAGCTGTCCTTGGTGTAGCAGTAAGTTGTGAAAAGCTCCCACTCCCCCAAGCCACCCCCTCCAAGACCATCATTCCAGCAGCAAACGACACTGTAGCAAAGTTATAAACACATTGGGTTTTCTATACATTTGTGAAGCACAGGGACATTATTTGCTGACAAGCCAACATTTCTATTAGTCCAGCACAGGGAAGAAATAAAAAACAAACAAAACCAGGAAGGGGGAAAATGGAGAAACAAAACTCCCAAACTGTTAAAGTGAACTGCAACATAATAGGATATTGTATTTGTTAAATCTCAAAGATTAAATACAGCTTTGAGCAAGAGTCAGTTGGGAAGCCGCCATCTTGAGTCTGATTAAATAGAGGACTGAGAATGCAGAAACAGTTGCAATGTATGAAAAAAAGAGGAATTTAATTTAAAAAGAACTAAAAATCCCCAAACCCATGCCCTTCAGATGCTTTAGCCACTGTTACAGTAACCCAGAGTACTATAACTTCTCTTCTAACAACGTGAAAGTCCCTGCTTTCCCATCGCTTCTGCATTCTCATGCCTATCCTGAACCAGACAACTGCACATTCAGCAGCAAGTGCTATGCTTTATCAATACAGAGGCAGCTTCTACTTCCACAACGAGGGTTATAGTTATGTAGCTAGTGAGACAGTGGCAGACATTTCTAGAAACTGTTTAAAAACTTCTTTATAATGTTCATTTTTATACACAGATTTATTTTTGTTCAGTAAGTGTGTATCTATGAAAACCTCAGAGACTAATTGTTACATCTTAGAGTTTTAAGGCCAAATGGCACCACTGTGATCATCTAGTCTGACCCTGTTCATAGAACATGCCACAGGATTTCACCCAGTAATTCCTGCATCCAGCACAATAACATGGGTGAGCTAGAGCATTTTTTAAAATCAAGATTGAGCATCTTTCTAAAAGATTTTAAGTGCTGGAAAATCCATCACATCTCTTAGGTAGTTGTTCCAATGGTTAATTACCCTCATTGTTAAAAATCTTATTTTCCTTCAGTGTCCATCCACAATAGTAAACAAACTATGCTGGCCTGTTTAAATGCTGCTTTGCCAGAGTTTTATAAACTCTGCTTAAATAAAATAATTTCTGGACTATGCAGCCTATAAGCAGTTGTATTAAAAGAAACATTTTTGGAAACAGTAATGCTTGGGTGATACTAACCAGATAAAACATTGTACTAAAACAGTTTTTAAAACCTGTTCAGCTCACATTATTTAATAACCAGTGAAGATGGAACATCAAGGTGACTATTATGTTAACCGCACAGAAAAGCAACTTCTCATAATAAAGCCCACCCTTTAGGGCTTTCAAACAAAAAGTAGTGTTTCTACATTAAACAGCTTTCTGTGAGTTCAGGAGTGGCCACATCTGGGTATTGTATGGCTGGCCATGAATGCTCATGAAATTGTGGATTGTGCAGGAGGGGGTGCAGGCTCTGGCTGGGAGTGCGGGCTCTGGGGTGGGGCTGGGGATGAGGGCTTTGGGGTGCAAGAGGGTCCTCCGGGTTGGGACTGATGGGTTTGGAGGGCAGGAGGGGGATCAGGGCTGGGGCAGTTGTTTGGGGCATAGGAGGGGGCCAGGGGTGCAGGCTCTGGGCGGCACTTACCTCCAGCAGCTCCCAAAAGCAGTGGCACGTCCCCCCTCTGGCTCCTATGTGGAGGTGCAGCCAGGAAGCTCTGCACACTGCCCTGTCTGCAGGGATGGTGCTTGGGGCGAGGGAAGTGTGTAGAGCCCCCTGGCTTTCCCTACGCACAGGAGCCAGAGGGGGGACATGCCACTGCTTCTGGGAGCGAGCAGAGTGGGGCAAGCCCCTTACTCCGCTCACCGGCTGGAGTGCCAGAGCAGGGCAAGCCCAAGACCCTGCTCCCCGGCGGGAGCTTGAGGGCCAGATTAAAACTTCTGGAGGGACAGACGCGGCCCCCGGGCCATAGTTTGCCCACGCCTGTGTCAGTTACATTCTTTAGGTAGTGATCAATGAAAGGTTTGTAGCACTAAAACAGCTAATTATTAAACAAGTTACTGGGCTCAATACAGAGGTGAGTGAAATTCCATAAAACGAAGTCAGATGATGATATAGTGGTCTGTTCACGCCTTAAAAATCAATGAATCTGAGCTTTCTTACTGAAGAGCATCCCGAGAAAATGATATTGCCCAATATGAGGAATACCCAAGAAATACTGCAGGACTTTCAGGGAACATTCAGACCAGGCTGGATCAGAATAGAAAGGCACCTTTACGCCTGACTTACCCCATGTCCATGGCATTTTTTCTCTACATCGCAGTCATAGTTCAGAACAGAGACATTTACACACTGGAAGTGCCTACAGATCTAGGGAAGTAAAAAGAAACAAGATGACTCCCAATACAAATATGATGGTTTTGGACTAACTAATATTACCACCTCCACCCTTCCTCCCCTCCCATTCTTCAACTCGTTTTACCCTGGACTCTTGCTCAGTGTATGAGTTCGCTGCCTGTACTACTTCCACGCTACCTTCAATTAGTGCTGCACAGCAAGCTCACACCACTTTGAGAATGCACACTTTTCTCTCACCCTGGAAGCTTTAAGTCTGATATAAACTTGTTTGCTGTAATAAGGAATTCATAAGGTTTGTTGCAAATGATCTGTATTTTCACCTAAAATGCTTCCCACAAGGTCTTAATACAGACCAGTAGTATCAGAATCATCCATGGTACAAATGTACAGATAGCAAGGTACCATACCACTGCTGGGGAAGAATTCGGTGCAGCCCCTATGCTGAACTATAGAAGGAAATAGTTGGGTCTCCTTTTCAGCCAGCTTGATAATTACGATGTATGGACGCAGACCTGAATTTCCACCCATTGCCTGAAAAGCAGTTTTTGTATAGCTAGTTCTTCTTGATCACTGATTTCCAGAGATCCTGGGTCTTAACCGAACTTAACACTTGCTTTTGTTTCTTCTAAAAAGAACTTCCCTTTAAAGGAATTTATTCACAGAGTCGATTTCCAGGGAGAGTGTTACTCAGTTAGTGTTGGGGAAGGAGGAGATGAGGAAGTAATGAATTGTTAAGTTTGGCATTAGTTGCATGCACTAAGGTGAAGGTGAATTAATATGTTTGTGTATGCATGTAAACAAGGAGCTGCAGATGATTTACACACATCTAACAACTCATTTAGGTTTTATCCTAGGAATATTTTAAAGTTATTAATTTGTTATTGCTTACTTTTCCAGTATTACATTTTGTGCCTTCATTCACCGTTCCAGGATCTGGAACATCTGATCCTAGCTGGAAATCCACACCCCAACATGTAGTGCCTCTGATGGTGGTTTGAATAATTGCAGGTTCAATCCCAAAAACAGGCATTGTTTTCACATTCTCACACTGCAGCTTTCCACACATGGCATTCCTACAACAACAGTATAATTTAAGAACTGTTATGGTTCTGGTGTTTAATTCATATAGAGGAAAGGATCTTTCTGGCCTTCCTTTCCTAATGGACAATTATTAAAGATCACATGAGATGCATTCCCAAATACTAACATCACGCTGAAGTGAAGAGCAGAACAAGAGCGAGCTATATATCAGTCTAAAACTAGGAGGACATGGATTTATGCCTGCTGTTGGCAAAAGTTTGTGATCCTCAAACAAAAGCAAATACACTCCTGCAGCACCGCTATGTAGCTAATGAGAAAAAAAAAAGTCTGCAAAAGAGCATGTCTACATTACACCATTATTCATAGTGCTTAGTGCAGCAAAAGAACACCACAACGCAGGTTCGTTATTTCCAAGATGCCTCTTTTTATATATTAATTTATTAAACTTTGCAGCAAAAACTGTTTGAAAATTCATGCCCATTTAGATAAAAACTAATATTATAACAGAGTTATAAAGTAATTTGAATTTTTTTGTACATTTATGTATTTGTAACCTAAGCTCCAATAACCCAGATTCAAAATTTAAGGCTTTAAAAGAACTTTTCTAAGCTACTTTATTTTGGTTTTTGAAAGACACACACAGCATCAATGAAGATAGATCATGGGGCACTGTGTGTCTATGACAAATCTCTATTGCTAAGTTGTGCTATGTATAAGGATTTGACAGCTGGCTAATTTTAAGGCATCTGAACGTGGATTTTTGGAGGCTTCCCGAATGATACCTGTTATGCATTCTCTCCTTCGTTAAACCCAACTCACCAGCTGGAACACTTTTTGTAGTCATGGCCCTGGTAACCACAGTTGCCAAATCTGTCACCTTTGGAATTCACTTCAGTAAAACAAATGTTAGGGGCAGCCTTTGCTCCTGCAAAGACAGAGGGGGAACTAGGTCAGCTAACAGAGAGCTAGAGAAGCATCTCACATTGTGCACATACTTCTCTCTAGCCCCAAAACCCATGTCGCATCTGCAGCATGAATAATCGGAAAGTTTGACCAAAATACACTAATGGGGTAAAACTGTTGGTCCAAACAGGTTCCAAGCTAACAGTACTGAGAGAAAATACAGTCACTTAGAAAGAAATATTATTAGCTGGACATTAAGTCTTGATGAATAGATTTAGCCTTATAAATAGAATCTGACAATATGAGTGTATCATAGCAAGGAAATTAGTAGTACTTGAATCCATAGCACCACAATGAATTTTATGGCACAATAAAAGTTAATTTGTCATAAATACCAGAAATATTGAAAATCCTTTGCCAATTCTGGCTGGTTTTTCTTGTAGACTAAAAAAACCTAAAATCCATATTCGTTAAACAAATTGGGTGCTTTCTCTCTTTTAGCAATGGCCCTCCGAAACGTTATAATCATCATCCTTACTTGAGCCGAAGATAGCCTGACACTGCGCATCATAGTACTGGCAAACCCCATTGTAACAATAGGCTTCATCATTCTGGCACGGGTACCCATTCTGAACAGTAACGTCTTGCTGACAGAACGGGGAGGTCCCATTGCAGTACTCTGGGAGATCACATTCATTGGTACTTGCCCGGCACACAGTGCCTCCTGGAAGAAACTGGAAGGGGCGGAAAAAGGAAAAATAAAATCTCAAGCAAAGATCTAAAAAGCCATACATCAACATACATTCTGAAAATAAATCCAAAAATGGCTTAACAAACTGAACATGCACTTTGCTGAAGTCACCCTTTTGTGCTGGAAACATGCAAAAACCTTCCCAGCTCAGCAGAGACTATTTCCCTCCTGGACTCACTAATCAAGCCCGGCACTCCTTTTTCCTCAGAGTCAGTGGAGAATGCTTTACGACATGAGATTCTTCCAACACCATCCTGGCATCTCTTACCCGACATTTTTTACAGCAGTCACCATATGCACATTCAGCCCCTGCTCGGAGTTTGCAAGTATCCGATTCACAGCAAGGATCTCTTTCGCATTCCTGTAAATTAAAGCAGTAAGAGTAATTCAGTGAATGAGAAAGAATCATATCTGACCCCTGCAGAAATGCAGGCAGTCTGCATTTAACACAGTCATGTGAGCAACACTGGTGAACTGTCCCAGTTACTAACCTTTGGTGAACCACAGTCACACTCCTCCCCAGCATCCACTAACTTGTTGCCACAAAATGGGATGCTATAGGTTTCATCAGGGTTGGGAACGTTAAGCAGGCAGCTTCCACCTTTGTTCAGAGTTAACTTCTCAAAGTCTTCTGCACTGCAGCTGCTGAAATTTCTGGACCCTCTGCAATAGAGTATTAGCCATTCTTTACACTGTGTCTACTTAGGAGTTCTTCTTGACCAGCATTCTTGTGCAATAAAGAGTCAGTGTAGCAAAAATTAGAGCCAACAGCTAGAGACAGATGAGGACAATATAGTACGATACCTCTGAATGTGGAATGAGATATAAATCTTTCTGCTACATTCATAAAGCAAAAATCTTTACTTAAAGGAAAACTGACCACCCCTTAATAAAATATTTAAATAGTACCATGAGTTCAATTATATAACCTCCTGATGACAAAATAACAAACAGAGTCACAATCAGAAAAATAATATAATACAAGGGAATAGGTGTCATCTAAACAAAGGTCTGGGAGCCATGAACTCCTGAGTTAAGTCATGTAACCTTTCAGTTCCCAAACACAAGGATAATATAGAGTTGTCCACATAGCAAGCTAATGAAAATAAGCTAGGTTGTGAATTTAAAGTGCAATAGTTAGGGTACGTCTACACTGCACGATTATTTCGAATTAGCTTAAACCGATATTACAAAACAGATCTAATAAAATCGGTTTAGCGCGTCCACAGTGGGATCCCGAAATCGATTGTTTAAGCTACCATCGGGGTGGGTGATTTCAGGAGGGTCACTTGGGTAGCTAATCCTCAGCTTATCCCATAGTTCCCACTTCCGTGTTGAGAGCACAGGGCTGAGTGGCCGAGAAAACATTGCCCCGGGTGTGCTGCGTTTACAGCCTCACCCCTTGGTGAAAGCAGCAGACAACCCTTCTGGCCGCCTGTTTCGGAGTGCATTGAGCAACGCCATTGCAAGCACTATTCCCTTTTTTTCACGTTGGTGGGGGGGGAAATAACTGGGAGTGTTCCTTGAACCACGCCAGACACTGTCTGAACTACAGACATTGGAGCTCATGCCAAGATGCAAATAACTTTTTTCAGAGACTGCTGTGACTGTGGGATAGCTGGAGTCTCAGTACCCTCCCTCCCTTCATGAGCGTCAATTTGAGTCTCTGGCTTCCCTTACGTTGTCACGCACGCTGTGTAATCTGAGATTTTTTTATTCAAAACGCGTGCGCATTTCCGTGTTCTTAAAAGAGCTGGATACCAACAGGCTTGTCTTCCCATTACACGATTAGACTAGTATCTCCGACGTTATGATGGAGCTCTTTTCAATTCCAGAGCATCGCCAGCATGTGACTAAATCAGAGCTCCACGCTGGGGCAAGCAGAAATGTAATTCAAAATGTTCGCTAGGGGCTTTCCTGTTACCCGCGCTGCCCGCTGCATCCGAGTTCAGATTGCTTCCAGACGGCGGTCCCAGTGCTGCACTCTGGGATGCCGCCGAGAGCCAATAACCGTCAATTCCGTCCACAAACCCTTATCCGAGTTATCACTATGGTAATTTAGCGCTACTTCTCGTTTGGTAGGAGTTCCGAAATCGATTTAAGGAGCCGTTTAACTCGATATTAATGACGACGTCGTGTGAACGGACACAGTGTTAAATCGGTATATCGGCCATTAAACTGATTTAAAGTCGCAGTGTAGACCTGGCCTTATTCCACACTAGCTCCCCATGTGGGCATTTCTTATTCTGCACTAAAAGTGCCTTTGTGCAATTTTACTCTGGCGGAATTCTGCGCCACTGCACATGCACAGAATTTATGTCCCAAGCAGATTTCTTTGCTTCCCAGTAGAAAAATTACTTTCTGACAGGGAAGCCACAAGAACGGTCATACGACCCTTTCCAGCAGTATGTTTCGGGTACCCAAGGCAGCTGGCAGAGAGGCAGATCACTGTGGGGCTGGGAACGGGACTGGGAAGGACCCGGCTGGTGCCTCCTATCCTGCACCAGGCTCAGCTGCTAGTCCCAGCTGGGCTGGGGAGGACTGGACTTCCTCTTCCCCTGCACGGCATCCGGGGCTGTGTCAGACTCACCCCCAGATTTCTCCCCCACTTCAGGAAGCTTCCTGCACCCATCGCTCCTCAGCTGCAGGAGGAGGGATCACTGTACAGGGAGCTGCCCCCGCATCTGCCCCCATCTCATACTCAGACCCTCCCGCTGAGTCTCACACACACACCCCGTACCCAGAACCTCCCCTGCCCCGACAAGCCGCACTCCCCCTGCACCTGGACCATCCCAACCAGCCACCCACTCCCAGATCCCCACCCTATCAAGCCTCAACCAGCTGCACCTGGATCCCAACCCCACTGAGCCACACTCCCCCTGCACCTGGACCATCCCAATGAGCCACACACACCCAGATCCCTACCCTACTGAGCTCCAACCACCTGCACCTGGATTCCAACCCCACTGAGCCCGACTCTGCCAGCATCTGGACCTCCCCCATTGAGCTCCCCACACTGACCCCACTGCTGTGCTGTCCCCTCCCCACCACACTTCCCCATTGAGCCCCAAACATCTTCACCTGAACCCCCCTGCAGAGTCCCATTCCCCCTGCACCCAGAACACCCTCACAAGTCCCTGTGAATCCAGATCCCCCACACACCTGGATCCCCCACTGAGCCACCTGCACCCAGGCTGCCCCACACCAAATCCTCTCAAGCCACACCTGGATCCCCTCCACACTTGGATCCTGCCTGCCCACATCTGGTGCACCTGGCATGGGACAGATCTCTGTAGTGTTTCTGGTGCAGGCCCGGTGTCATAAACATACAGCTATAGGTAGCATATAATTCCTCCTTTACCTGTAAAGGGTTAAGAAGCCCACATAACCTGGTTGGCATCTGATCAGAAGAACCAATGGGAAAAAAAGATACTTTAACGCATTTTCTTACTATTGCTTATTACTGTTGCCACCATGTCAGGGTTCCCTCCCCACTTTGAACTTTGGGGTACAGATGTGGGTACCCGCATGAAAAAAACCCTAAGTTTATTTCTACCAGCTTAGGGTTAAAACCTCCCCAAGGCACAAATTTCTTTTTTGCCCTTGGTATTGCTGCCTCCACTAAGTGATTTAAACAAACATTCTGGGAAGGCCACTTGGAGCCCTACTTTCCCAAAATATCCCCTCAAACTCCTACACCCCCTTTTCTGGGGAGGCTTGTGAATAATATTCTAACCAATTGGTTAAAAAGTGAGCACAGATCAAACTCCCTGGGTCTTTAGGACACTGAAAAACAATTAGTTTTTTAAAAAAAGTTTACTTAAAAAAAAATAAAATAAAAGAATCACCTCTGTAAAATCAAGATGGAAGATAACTTTATAGGGTAACAAAAAGTTTTAAAACACAGAGGATTTTCCCTCTAGACAAAACTTTAAAGTTACAAAAACAGGGATAAACCTCCCTCTTAGCACAGGGCAAATTTACAAGCTAAAACAAAAGATAATAAGAAAATGCATTTAAAGTATTACTTACTATTTTTGTAATATTAGATGTATTATTTTAGTAGGAGCTGAATTACTTGCTTGGTCTTTTTCTTTGTTTTCTGAGAGAACACCCACAGAGCACAAAGCAAAGACTTTTTCCCTCCCCAGATTTGAAAGTATCTTTTTCTCCCCATTGGTTCTTCTGGTCAGGTGTCAACTAGGTTATCTGAGCTCAACCCTTTACAGGTAAAGGAGGGATTTTATGCTACCTTAGCTGTATGTTTATGACACCTGATCTTTGCGCTGTGTCCGAGTTGGGTGCAGCCTCACCATTAAGTCCATGTCCTGGGGAGGGGAGCTGCACAGTGATCTCCCACCAGCACCTGCGGCCTGTGCTCCCCAATGCCATGCTGGAGCCTCCACATTTATCTGACACATAAAATTTGAAGAATTTTTAAATACTGTGTGCAGAATTTTTAATGTTTTGGTGCAGAATGCCATCAGGAGACGCAGGTGAGCTTAGACCATTTTAAGTGGACAGCATAGTTTATTCTGCATTAACTTCATGTGTCAATAACCCTTAATATTTGCCTTCCTCCTAAGCCTGTTGTGAAAATTAATTAGCTGTTTATAAGAATGCTTTGAATAGTAACTGTGTCCTATAAATCTTTGATCATCATCTATGAACATATCCTCCAACCTGGCATAAAGGGAAAATTACTTACGATGCTCCAGAGTTCATAATACAGCTTTCTGCTCCACACTGACAAACTCTTTCATCATCATGGTTCATTCCCAGGTTATGACCCAGCTCATGAGCCATAATTGATGCAAACATCTGCACACTGATTTGCCCAAACTACACAAGACCAAAACAAAAAGAGTGAATTACTGTAGTGTCTGTACTGGGAAGAAGCCAATGTTCCCTTACCACCTTCAGAAACTACGCACTAGGCTTAGTCACTGCATTAACGTGATCTTTAGAGTTGGGTAACCTAGATGATTTTTGCTTTCTAACTTGTACGAGTACATAGTTGACCAGTAGATTGGTAACAGGTTATAGAGCCTTGTCTCTCTAGCTCAGGGATGCACAAACTTTTTGGCCTGAGGGCCACATCAAGTTTCCAAAATTGTATGGAGGGCCGGTTAGGGAGGCTGTGCCTCCCCGAACAGCCAGGCATGGCCCGGTCCCGCCTCCTAGCCAACACCTCCTGTTTCTCGCCCCTGACAGCCCCTCCAGGACTCCTGCCCCATCCAACGCCCCCGGGCCCCCTGCCCACCCCTCACTGCCCCATCCAACCCTTCCTCTCCTTCCTGACTGCCCCCTGGGACCCCTGCCCCCATTCAACCCCCCTGTTCCCTGCCCCCACCCCTCACTGCCCCATCCAACCCTTCCTCTCCTTCCTGACTGCCCCCTGGGACCCCTGCCCCCATTCAACCCCCCTGTTCCCTGCCCTCTGACCGCTCCGACCCTTATCCACACCCCCGTCCCCCTGACCACCACCCTGAACTCCCCTGCCCTCTATCCAACCCCACTGCTCCCTGTCCCCTTACCGCGCTGCCTGGAGCACCAGTGGCTGGCAGCGCTACAGCCGAGCCGTCAAGAGCACCAGGACAGGCAGCTGTGCCACCCGGCGGGAGCCAGCCACTCCACCGCGCAGCACAGAGCACCGGGTCAGGTTGCGGCCTGACAAAAGCTCACAGCCCTGCCTACCAGAGCATTGCACCAGCACCACAGTGAGCTGAGGCTGCAGGGAAGGGGGAACAGCAGGGGAGGAACTGGGGGCTAGCCTCTCGGGCCAGGAGCTTGGGGGCCAGGCAGGAAGGTCCTGTGGGCCAGGGGCCGTAGTTTGCCCACCTCTGACCTAGCTTAATGGTTCTCCAGCTCTGGTCCAGGATCACTGATGTCCTGTGGAGCACCTTCTTGTCTGTCACCCAGTGCTCTCTCTTCTGTTTGTAGCTGCTACACAGCATTACAGAAGCTAAACTATGTCAAATAACTTATTATTACTTTTTCATATACACCAGTCCCAGAGAGGTCATGTGATCATGGATGGGCAGAGTCATCTTCCCTCTATTAAATCTGGAGCATATTATGGGAATGTTTGAGAATCTCTGCTAATGGCTCTGGCTAATTTAGTTGCCTACTGAAATAAATTGGGAGATCCCAGTTCAATTTCCACTGGGCACGTATCCACACAACAAAAACCTCAAGGGTGTAATTTAGTGTCAATTGTGATCATTAGCAGAGAAGCTACCTGATCACAGAGACTAAGTGCATGAGGAACAAGAGAGGAACTGAACGATGCTGCAGCTATGGGGCTGTTCTATAAATCCAGGAGTGACACTAGTTAGACTAAAAACACACGTGGTATCCATCTGCCACCACACCTGCACTATGGTGCAGCTAAAGTTCCAGAGCACGGGGTACTGTTGTTTAAACCAGTGGCATCACACCTCCCCAGGCAGAATTAGAGAGATCATCAGCCACTGGAGTACTAGCCCAGGAACTAAACAACTACTTATTTCACCCCCAGACCAATGCACACCTCCTTTCACAGCCACGCAAGCTACAATTTGAGTATCTCTGATGCAAGTCTTCTGTAATTATTCCTAGGAAGTGAGATTGCACAATGATGATTTTGGTGCTGGCAAACTGTCTAAATGAGGAGTTCTGTTAATTGACTCGTTACTGAAATCTGTTCCTGACGCTGCTTGTGGAGTGGCTGAAAAGCCCCATCTCTATATTGCTTTAGTTTCTCACAGTCATAGTTCTGTGAATCTCTAATTTTCACAACAGTGATACTGAAGTTACATTGCAGTTTCATGTAACAGGATAGTTGCCTAGCTAAATCCTTGCCCTCTGATTTGGCAGTGCCCTTTGTGAATCCAAAGATCATCCACAGACTTGGGGATAGATTTCTACAGGAGCACTCTGCTGTATTAATGTAGATGGGATATATGGGTTCAAAGAGTGAAAAGTGTTAATGTAAACCAGGCACTGTCCAACATGAAAACAGTGTTAAATAAGGTTCAGAGTGTGGAACACCGAGACCTCAGCCTGCTTAGTACCATGGCACAAATCCTTTTAATTTTTTATTAAAGATACAGAAAGGAAGGAAAAACAGTTAAAGCACTTGAAAAGTGAAGTATTAAATAAGACATTCATTTTAACATCATTCCTTTTTCTTCTTCCCTTAAGCTGGGTACAGTTTGTAGAAAGAGAAAAAAAACCCTTGTTTGACAGTCTTTCAGATAGTATGAAACATGGTAATAACTAACTGTCCTTTTTGGGGGAAAAGAGAAGTTAGTTGAGATGAGCTGGAGCGGTCATTATTGCTGTTGTTGTTAATGTCCAGTCCCGTTTCCCAGAAGACAAAACAAGACACACACACACACAACAAAGGGAGAGAAAAGAACAGCAAAGATAGAAAAATGCAGTTTCTGTCTTTGGTGTCGTCTTTCACTTGCAGCTTCACAGCTGGAAAAACAAAGGTCCAGCACACAGTTTTATTAGCCACTCTGAGACCTGGCAAACTTGTACCAGCATTGGGTTGTTTACAGCACTGCTTTTAGCTGCCTCTTTCTGGTTACAGGCTTATAGCGGTATTGCAAAATATAGCCTTGGCCAGCTAAGCCAGACTTATTAAAAAAAAGAGGAAAGAGGTAGAAAAAAGAAGGCATAAGGTGGGGAAGGAAAAGAACACACAGGTGCGGGGGTCAATGACAAACTCTCACATCCCAGGCAGTGCTGGGGATTCAGCCAGAGCTCATGGATGTGGCCAAGTCATCTGGCTACTTCTTTCTGCCCCAGGCTGGTCAGGACATCTTTCAAGACTGGGAAAAAGAAGGTCTGAGGCTCTAGGATACAGTGGAGTTGGCAGCCATGATGGCAAAACTCGCTCCTTCCTCTTCTCTCACCTTTCAGTCAGCCAGCCCAGAGCTAGACAGCTTTCCCTAGCAGCCGCTCTTTTTTTTTTTTTTTTAAAAGGCCCCCGCCAATTCAGTCTAGTTTCCGACACCAATTATGGTGAGCTGATTTCCGGTCCCATACTGTTCTTGTTTACCAGACATGATCTTAACACAGTCCTTGAATTATACCAAAAGACCTTTTTGTTTGGACTGATCCAGTCTCTCTCTTTTTTGCACCTTTTCCCCATCAGCATTTGTTAGTACAAGTTATTGTGACATTTTCTGAACTTTCATTTTTTACAGTTGAGCTCCCAATTAGGGTAAATGTGTAGATCCAATTATCACAACAACCCATAGCTTCCACTGACTTCAACCAGAGATACGGGGGCTCAGTGCCTCTCAGAAAGGAGCCAGGCCTTTGATACTCAATGCTGCCTGCCGAGGAATGGCATTGACAGCTCCTAGGGTCTTAGAACATGACCTAATCTGGGACTTTGAGTTACAGTATATACACAAAGGGGAGAGTTAAAGGAGGCAGAAAGCAGCAGCTATTAAGAATTCTCTTGCTTCTAGAGGTTGTCAGATCCTTAATACTGTCTCCCTTTTATATTAAAGATACAGAGTACACATTAAAGTTTTATTTAAAGGGGTATTAAAGATATCCTACCACATTAATCCCTCCTGCATGGCTTTTGGAGCATACTGTTCCAACATAGGCCATTCCTGCAGTTCCACCAAACCCCTTCTTCCTAGAGCACATTAGAAAGAAAAAAATTAAGGAAGAATCAACATGACTGTGCTAGAGGCATGACAGCCTATAATACAACGACCAGCTGTGCAAGAGCTCAGTGCATCTCTCTGTGCCACATAAAGCAGTAGTAACACTGCTTCTGCTTTTCAATTATCTAACAGGAGGTACAGTGCTAAGAAAGTATGGCTCATATCAATATCATGCTTTTATTTAGACAATGGTTTGTTTTTTAAAACTGGGCCCATATAATTTAGAGCGAGTCAATGCCCACTCCACTCCAAAATAAAAATGTAAGTAATATACCAACCCTATTTTTTTCTTTAAGTTTGTATTGTAGTGGCTGCTTTGTTATTCTCCATTAACTTTCCTTTCCTCAGCTTCCCCTCTGAGTCTTTAAATTTTGTTTCTCCAGTGTTCTTATAGAAAGTCTGAGTGTAATATTACAGCATGTACAGTGTTTTACCTTGCATAACAGGCAAGAGTACAGTGAAGACTTAATACCAAACTTTATCAATAATATCAAGCTTTTTGTGTGTGAAATAAATTTGCTGGAAGGAGCTCCCTGCCAAGCTGCTTTCTGACACACTGTAGGTTACCAAGCCCCCATCATGTGATCTCAGTACAGTATGCTACAGAGTACTTTAGTAACAAGCATGTCCCACATGCTGCTTCCAAATATTAAACAAACTCCAACTTAAGAAAGTGGTGCTAATAGTGTAACAATGCAAATGTGCTAGTGACCTGGAGAAACACAAGCTAATTCTACACAGAAAGGCTCAAATCATGTAACTAGCTTCTGGATATTGAATACAGAAACAGCTTGTGCTCCATTAAACCACAACATTCAATACTCCACAGCTGTGATAGTTATGGTCGTCAAGGGAAAAGGCCTAGATCAACAAGTCTATCCAATACATGATGTGACAAAGGCTTCTCTGTGAAGTAACCCACAGCTGTGAGCTTTGTAATAGAGAAATTAAGCAGCATCACATTCGGAATAACCCAAAAATTGTTCTAATTTTAGCGATATCTGTTTCCTGACAAATGGGGATGTTTGTCTTCTAGTGGGTGGCAGAGGAAGCTTCTGAAAGAAGAAACAAGTTGGTGCTGAATGTTCACACTGCTTCAGTAAACAGCATGTGCAGCAGATTGTTTCTGACTGCTCATAGTAAAGCCATTACCATGGAATGTAACCTTTATGTTTGAAGTTACTAGTTAATACAAGTAAGCAAAGTCTCCTAGCAAAGCCCTTTCCTACAATTATTTCTGGATAAGGAAAAGGATTCCCAGCACTTACAGAACAAACTGGGCACTGTCATGTCGTCGACGCGTGACAAGATTCTTCTCTCGCCACTGTACAAAGTTCCCTAGCACATCGCCAGCACTTCCATCTGTGCTTATCAAGTTTTCATTCTTCCAGATCTCCAAGCCAACCAGCACGATGCGAATATTTAGCATAATGTACATCTGAAAAGGCAAAGAAAAGGGGAATTCAGAGTGAAGCTGAGGATGGCCAGATATGAGCAAGGCATAAGGTAAATCGTTTTTAGTATTATATATAAATCACACTGCCAAAATCTAATTTTTCGGTTTTCCTATGTAATAAGGACATCAGTTTTCCAAATCATATATGCCCTGCTATTAAATTTTAGTGGGCTAAAGGACTAGTGCCTATATACCACAGTGACAGGGTGCTATAGAAAAACTGAAGATAGACAAATAGAAAGGCTCTTGAACACAAACCAAGAGTGTCCCCAGCAAACCAAAATCAAATTAAAACAGAGCATAACAGATCCATAGTTCATAAGGCCAGAAAAAGGCAACTGTGATCATAGTCTGACCTCATCTGGATAATACAGATCACCACATTTCCCTGAATTAATTCCTGCTTCAAAACCAATAGTTATGGTTGAACTCAAGAATATCTTTTATAAAAACAAACAATCTTGATTTCAAGATTTCCAGTTATGCAGAATCCAACTCAATCCTTGGTAAATAAATACTACCACCACCTTACAGCTCCCGCTAGCTCCATGGTAAGATGTCGTTGGTTCAATGGTAACTCTAAGGGAGGAGTGTTTCCCACTGAATCATCAACATCACTTCCAATAGGACACTGGATTTCCCTCGTTCATCCACTTACTGACCAGGTCCTGACCCTGGTCAGCATTATGCTGCATAGCAGCATTATGACAAGATAACAGACCAAGGTGGTCAATTTATAAAATTAAACACTTAAGTTGCAAGGCTACAACATTCAATATTATTGCCAATTTACACACAGTATAGCTTTAACTTACACTATCCAGATAATTTGCTAGATGCACCATCTCTTCTCTCACAGCAACTTCACTCCTACCCAATAGCTCATACTGCAAGATAAAGAGGTTTATTAATGGAAATAAGATGTGATCGACATGATTATAAGACACAAGAGGAAGAACAAGATCTTTTAAGTATTATTGTCAGGCTCCAAATCTCATGTTTGGAAGATAGCCTGGAACTTGTCAGAAAAAAAGCACTAGAAGAGGGCAAACTAGCACCTTTACAGATGCAGTCAGATCATCATCTGTTCAAGAGAGGCAGAACAGGAGGAGAAATATTCTCCTTTGACCTTTAGAATCCTTGAATGTAAAGCTCTGACCCTCTGACATTTTACTGTATATCCTATTTTGCAATGGTAGTAACATTATATATATTTGAATTGTCTATGTCTGGTATTGTCTTTTAATAAATCCATTTGTAATAATGAGGCTGAAAGAATGTTTTAGTACAGAAAGGTATATTAATACTCTGCCTTAAAATGTTTTATAATTATTTGAAGTGGGGGTGTTTAAGTTGCATCTCCCTCCGCCATAAGCAAAGAACTAAGGAAAAACCAATATATAATCCTACCCTTTCCTTGTCCACAACTATGAACAGCTCCACATATCTTGTCTGGGGAAGTATAGCTCTTCTCCTCTGCAAACAGGAAGAAAAAAAAACACATTTTCTTTGTAATCAACTACAAGTTTACCAGGAGGTCATCTAGTCCAATCCCCTGCTCAAAGCAGGACCTACCCCTACTAAGCCAGACACAGGAGCGACAGGGAGCAGAGGTGGACAGGGGGCTGCAGACAGGAGAGTTTGAGAGGGAGTTTTTTGACAGAGGGAGGCATATGATGGTTAGGAAGACCACAATACCTGTGCCAGCACTGCTTCTGTTTCCTCCACCTGCGCCTGCAGCCAGACAGAGCACCTGAGCATGGATGCTTCTACCAGATCCTGGTGTGGTTTTTGCAGGGACTGTAACTTACAATTCTCTACTTACTGATATCCAGGCTGCGGGGGGCATCCAATGTGAAAGGTGCTTACTGGTGGAATCTCTCAAGGCAGCAGTTGGGAGAGCTACAGAGGAGGTGGCTAGGTTGAGGAGCATCCAATCCACAAGCAATTCCTGGATAGTGTCCCATTGGAGACAGCTGAGGTAGCTGTCCAGTACACAGGACTGCTGACACACCACTGGTGGAGGAGGAGATGGCTCAGGGTGGACCACTGGCAGCTGGTTACTTCTGGCTGCGGGCAGTGCTCCACCCCTGCTCCGAACCCTCCTCCGCTGTGGTAATAGGTAACCATTATGCCCTATTTCTTGATACAGGAGAAAGAAGAAATCACCCCACAGTAGAAAGGAGGAGAAGCCTCGTACCTCTAGGCTGGGAGGTCTGCTGCCACCACTGAGAATAGGAAATGTAGGGTAGTGGTGGTCGGAGATTCTCTGCTGAGGGGAACGGAGGGCCCATCTGTCACCCTGACATTTCATCTCGGGAAGTATGCTGCCTGCTGGGGGCCTCGTATCCGAAAATTACAGAGGCATTGTCAAGGATTATCCAGCCCTCTGACTACACCCCATGCTACTCATCTATGTGGGCACAAATAATATTGCGAGAGTGTGTGACACTGCAGATCAAGAGTGCCTACAGGGCTCTGGGAGTACGGGTGAAGGAGTTTGGAGCGCAGGTGATACTCTCTTCGATTCTTCCTGTCAAAGGTAGGGGCCGGGCAGAGACAGGATGCATCACGGAGGTGAATGCCTGGCTGCGAAGATGGTGTCGCCAGGAGGGCTTTGGCTTCCTCGACCACGGGATGCTATTCGAGGAAGGATTGCTAGGCGAGAGATGGCATTCACCTTTCGAGAAGGGGAAAGACCCTATTTGGACACAGACTGGCCAACCTAGTGCGGAGGGCTTTAAACTAGGTTCGACAGGGACAGGTGAGCAAAGCCCACAGGTAAGTGGGGAACATGGAGACCTGGGAGATGGGTCAGAAACAAGGAGAGGAGCGTGGGCTATAATAATGCAGAGAGAAAGGAGGATCAGGGCAAAAACTGGGAGGCAAGATCAAAACAGTATCTTAGATGCCTATATACAAATGCAAGAAGTGTGGGTAATAAGCAGGAAGAACTGGAAGTGCTAATAAATAAATACAACTATGACATTTGTTGGCATCACTGAAACTTGGTGGATAATACACATGATTGGAATGTTGGTGTGGATGGGTATAGTTTGCTCAGGAAGGATAGACGGGGAAAAAGGGAGGAGGTGTTGCCTTATATATTAAAAATGTACACACTTGGACTGAGGTGGAGATGGACATAGGAGACGGAAGTGTTGAGAGTCTCTGGGTTAGGCTAAAAGGGGTAAAAAAAAAAGTGATGTCGTGCTAGGAGTCTACTACAGGCCACCTAACCAGGTGGAAGAGGTGGATGAGCTTTTTTTAAACAACTAACAAAATCATCCAAAGCCAAGATTTGGTGGTGATGGGGGACTTCAACTATCCAGATATATGTTGGGAAAATAACACGCGGGGCACAGACTATCCAATAAGTTCTTGGACTGCATTGCAGACAACTTTTTTATTTCAGAAGGTTGAAAAAGCTACTGGGGGAAGCTGTTCTAGACTTGATTTAACAAATAGGGAGGAACTCGTTGAGAATTTGAAAGTAGAAGGCAGCTTGGGTGAAAGTGATCATGAAATCATAGAGTTTGCAATTCTAAGGAAGGGTAGAAGGGAGTACAGCAAAATAGAGACAATGGATTTCAGGAAGGCAGATTTTGGTAAGCTCAGAGAGCTGATAGGTAAGGTCCCATGGGAATCAAGACTGAGGGGAAAAACAACTGAGGAGAGTTGGCAGTTTTTCAAAGGGACACTATTAAGGGCCCAAAAGCAAGCTATTCCGCTGGGTAGGAAAGATAGAAAATGTGGCAAAAGACCACTTGGCTTAACCATGAGATCTTGCATGATCTAAAAATAAAAAGGAGTCATATAAAAAATGGAAACTAGGACAGATTACAAAGGATGAATATAGGCAAACAACACAGGAATGCAGGGGCAAGATTAGAAAGGCAAAGGCACAAAATGAGCTCAAACTAGCTATGGGAATAAAGGAAACAAGAAGACTTTTTATCAATACATTAGAAGCAAGAGGAAGACCAAGGACAGGGTAGGCCCACTGCTCAGTGAGGAGGAGAAACAGTAACAGGAAACTTGGAAATGGCAGAGATGCTTAATGACTTCTTTGTTTCGGTCTTCACTGAGAAGTCTGAAGGAATGCCTAACATAGTGAATGCTAATGGGAAGGGGGTAGGTTTAGAAGATAAAAAAAAAAAAAGAACAAGTTAAAAATCACTTAGAAAAGTTAGATGCCTGCAAGTCACCAGGGCCTGATGAAATGCATCCTAGAATACTCAAGGAGCTAATAGAGGAGGTATCTGAGCCTCTAGCTATTATCTTTGGAAAATCATGGGAGACAGGAGAGATTCCAGAAGACTGGAAAAGGGCAAATATAGTGCCCATCTATAAAAAGGGAAATAAAAACAACCCAGGAAACTACAGACCAGTTAGTTTAACTTCTGTGCCAGGGAAGATAATGGAGCAAGTAATTAAGGAAATCATCTGCAAACACTTGGAAGGTGGTAAGGTGATAGGGAATAGCCAGCATGGATTTGTAAAGAACAAATCATGTCAAACCAATCTGATAGCTTTCTTTGATAGGATAACGAGTCTTGTGGATAAGGGAGAAGCGGTGGATGTGGTATACCTAGACTTTAGTAAGGCATTTGATACGGTCTCGCATGATATTCTTATCGATAAACTAGGCAAATACAATTTAGATGGGGCTACTATAAGGTGGGTGCATAACTGGCTGGATAACCGTACTCAGAGAGTAGTTATTAATGGCTCCCAATCCTGCTGGAAAGGTATAACAAGTGGGGTTCCGCAGGGGTCTGTTTTTGGGACCGGCTCTGTTCAATATCTTCATCAACGACTTAGATGTTGGCATAGAAAGTACGCTTATTAAGTTTGCAGATGATACCAAACTGGGAGGGATTGCAACTGCTTTGGAGGACAGGGTCATAATTCAAAATGATCTGGACAAATTGGAGAAATGGTCTGAGGTAAAACAGGATGAAGTTTAACAAAGACAAATGCAAAGTGCTCCACTTAGGAAGGAACAATCAGTTTCACACATACAGAATGGGAAGAGACTGTCTAGGAAGGAGTATGGCAGAAAGGGATCTAGGGGTTATAGTGGACCACAAGCTAAATATGAGTCAACAGTGTGATGCTGTTGCAAAAAAAAAGCAAACATGATTCTGGGATGCATTAACAGGTGTGTTGTGAGCAAGACACGAGAAGTCATTCTTCCGCTCTACTCTGCGCTGGTTAGGCCTCAACTGGAGTATTGTGTCCAGTTCTGGGCACCGCATTTCAAGAAAGATGTGGAAATTGGAGAGGGTCCAGAGAAGAGCAAACAAGAATGATTAAAGGTCTTGATTTTGCGAACTGACCTATAAGGAAAGCTGAAGATTGGGTTTGTTTGTTGAAAAGAGAAGACTGACGAGGGACATGATAGCAGTTTTCAGGTATCTAAAAGGGTGTCATAGGAGGAGGAGAAAACTTGTTCACCTTTGCCTCTAAAATAGAACAGAGAAGTAATGGGCTAAACTGCAGCAAGGGAAGTTTAGGTTGGACATTGGGAAAAAGTTCCTAACTGTCAGGTGGTTAAACACTGGAATAAATTGCCTAGGGAGTTGTGGAATCTCCATCTCTGGAGATATTTAAGAGTAGTTAGATAAATGTCTATTTGGTCCTGCCATGAGGGCAGGGATGACTTGATGACCTCTCGAGGTCCCTTCCAGTCCTAGAATCTATGAATCTAAATTATCCCAGCCAGGGCTTGTCAAGCCAGGCCTTAAAAACTTTTTAGGATGGAGATTCCACCACCTTCCTAGGTACACCATTCCAGTGCTTCTTTCACCCTCCTAGTGAAATAGTTTTTCCTAATATCCAACCTGAACCCCCACTGAAATTGAGACCACTGTTTCTTGTTCTGTCATCTGCCACCCTCCATCCTCTTTGGAACCCCACTTCAGGTAGTTGAAGGCTGCTATCAATCCCCCCTCACGCTCTCTCTTCTGCAGACTAAATAAGCCAGTTCCCTCAGCCTGTCTTATAAGTCATGTGCCCCAGCCCCCTAATCATTTCGTAGCCCTCCACTGGACTCTCTCCAATTTGTCCACATCCTTCTGTAGTGGGACCAAAACTGGATGCAATCTCCAGATGTAGGCCTCAACATGCAAAGAGTGGGGAATAATCTCTTCCTTTGATCTTTGCCCTGCTCCTTTAATGCAGCCCAATATGCCATTAACCTCTTGGCAACAGGCACACTGTTGACTCATATCCATCTTTCATCCACTGTAATCCCCAGGTCCTTTTGCGAGAACTGCGCTTAGCCAGTCGGTCCCCAGCCTATAGCAGGAATGGGGCTCTTCCGTCCTAAGTGCAGGACTCTGCACTGTCCTTGGTGAACCTCATCAGATTCTTTTGGCCTAATCCAATTTCTCTAGGTCACTCTGGACCCTATCCATACTCTCTAGCGTATCTACCCTCCCTCAACCTTAGTGTCATCCACAAACTTGCTGAGGGTGTAATCATCCCATCATCCAGATCATTAATGAAAATGTTGAACCAACCGCCCCAGGGCCAATCCTGGACACTCTGCTTGATACCGGCTGCAACTAACATTGAGCTGTTGATCACAACCCATTGAGCCTGACCATCTAGCCAGCTCTATCACCTTATAGTTATTCATCCAATCATACTTTTTTAACTTGCTGGCAAGAAACTTGGGAGACCGTATCAAAAGCTTTGCTAACGTCAATAAATATCACATCTACCACTTTCCCCATATCCAGAGCCAGTGTATCTCATCATAGAAGCAATCAGGTGGTTCAGGCATGACTTGCCCTTGTGAATCCATGTTGACAGTTCCTGATCACCTCTTCTGCTCCAAGTGCTTCAAAATGGATTCCTTGAGGACTACTCCATGATTTCCAGGACTGAGGCTGTCAGTTCCCAGATTCTCCTTCTTCCCTTTTTTAAAATGTCTACAGTAGCCTTTTCCAATCATCCCCCGATTGCTACGAGTTTTCAAGATAATGGCCAATGGCTCTGCAATCAACTTCAGCCTACTCCTCGCATCCTCAGATGCATTAGATCCAGCCCCATGACTTGTGCATGTCCAGCTTTTCTAAATAGTCCTTAACCGTTCTTTCACCACTGAGAACTGCTCTTCCCCTCCCCATACTGTGCTCCAGTGCAGCAGTCTGGATTGATTTGGCAGATGTGAAGACTGAGGCAAAAAAAGCATTCATAATTCAAGCTTTTCCACATCATCGGTCACTAGGTTGCCTCCTACCTCCATTCAGTAAGAGTCCCACACTTTTCCTGACCTCCTTCTTGTTGCTAACATACCTGTAGAAACCCTTACTATCCTTCACATCCCTTGCTAGGTCCAACTCCAATTGTGCTTTGGCCTTCCTGATTACACCCCTGCATGCTCGAGCAATATTTTTATACTCCTCCCTAGTCATCTGTCCAAGTTTCCACTTCTTGTAAGCGTCCTTTTCGTCTTTAAGCTCACCAAAGATTTCTTTGTTAAGCCAAGCTGGTCGCCTGCCATGTTTGCTATTCTGTCTGCACATCCAATACACACCCAAAAGACAAAGCCAAATAAAAAAAACTCATGCGAAGTAATAATTGCTCTGCACATGTTTTTGACTAAAGATTGGCCACATAACCAGTAAATCCTACTAAATTTTGAAAGTAAGGGATTTTTTTTATTCCCATGTTTTTTTTAGAAAGGCAACGTATACTTCTCTGTAGATGAAGTAGGGAAAATGGCAGTAGCTGTGATAAATATTAATTGTCAGTAGCTGCTAACAAATGCTGTAAAGAGAATAAGCATAAATGTTTTTCACATGCATCACACATTTTATTGCTACCATCTTTTTAGTTCAAATTTAAACTTTAAGTGAACCAAGAAACCCTGAACAAACTTTGTTACTTTGATGGTTATGAGAATGTTGTAACAGTCCCAGTTTCAACCATTCTGGCTTCTGACAAAGAACTCTGCTGATGAGCCTCAGTCCAGACAGCAGCGTTCCTGCCCTCATCATCCCCTGTCATGCAGCTCTGTCAACACACCTCAATCTATCCTACAGCAACCTTGCTACTTCTTTTGTACTAATACAGCCTGGAGGAAACTGTAACCATTTTGTTCAAATATGATAGACTTATGGAGTTCTTACAGCAGGTAGCAAAATGCCTGAGTCAGAATCCTTAACTGTGGTAAGCTCTGAGAGAAACCTGATATACCATTTCCATCTTATTAGTTGAACAATCATAAAAGCAATTCCAAATTGCAGTGCAGAGAGGACACTAGAATACTCACTCGCAGCAACTGAGTCATGCTGGGAGGATGCTCATCTTCTGTGTGTTCTCTTTCAGGGGCTGTGTTGTTAACTCCACACATCATGGGCTCCTTCTTCACATTCTCCATTCGATATATAATGTGTTTGAGGCCAGAGGAGGAATCCATCGGCTCAATTCCATACGTGACATTTTCCACTTGCAGCAGTCCCCTAACAATCGGATTAATACACATTACCACCAAGCAACTACTAGACTAAATCCAGAGGCTGCCATTATCAAGACGTTTAGGAAGGATGGGGGAGGGAACAACGAACATCTTACAGAAAGAAATATAAAACAAATCTAGGCCCCACTCCTGCAGACACTTGTGCGCTGTGCTTAACTTTAAGAATGCAAGCAGCCTCATGACTTCAGTGGAACAATCCACATGTGCCATGTTAAGCATATTCATAAGAGTTTGCAGTATTGGGGCCTAAATCACCGACTCTGAAAACAGAAATGTTTCCGTTCAGTTAATGTTGCCATTTACATTTCTGCAACAGCAAAGCAGTAAAGAATAGTGATGTGAATGTCAATAGACAAATCAAGAAAATCCTAAAGGTGCTGAAATCATCTCAGGTCAAGGATTTTTCAAATTAAAGTTGATCATAAAACACTTTAAGTGTCAAGTCTCAGTAAAATTGCTAATCAAGATTTTATTTAAAAACTCCCTAACACTAAAGAATAATTGCATACAATACAAAAATGATCATTTAAATTAACTTTCTACACAAGACTGTAAAAATACTAAGAACTACAGATGCAACAATTTCTGTTGGATTTACTGATGGCTGAACAGTAAAGTCAGTTGTTTTGGAGGGGTTGGGAGGAATTCTGGACTGAAATTTTTGAGGACAAATGGTAGTCACACCAATCAAATAATTTTGTTTTAATCAAAATATTTGTTAGTTTTATATCAACAAAAGACTGCAAAAACATGATGGTGTTAATTAAACACAATACTCTCATGCAGCCCAGCACCAACAGATGAAATACAGTTTGCCTCAAAACTAATTAAGTCAACAGGAGAATAAGATTCTGTTTCAGAGAACTGGATTATAACAATGCATAGTTGTGATAACTACATACACAAGAAGAGTTCTGTTACCTGAGTCCAAAGCAAGCGCTGACAGCAACAATGGAATCTGGTATCCCCTCCACATATCCCTGATAGTGGCAGTGATCCTAAGGGAAAAAATAAATTAATTAATTATGTATTAGTTCTATACATACATAATACAACTGACTACAACTGCTGCTGCTATTGTTCACCTTGCTGCACAAACGGTAGGATGAGATCTCCTTCTCTAACCTGAAGAAGTATGTGCATGGGATGGTAGCCACACATGTTTATCCTCCACACAGGTAAACATGTGGAGTTAATCTAAATACCAGATGCTCTAGGACGCTTGAATTATTATTAAACACAATGAAAGCCAGCCGCCTAGTACCATAATTGCAGGTCCATTTCAAAGCCCAATAGGACCAGCAATTCAGCACTACGGAATTGTCTAAGGGACATCTACACTTAAAACATTACAGCGGTGTAGCTGCACTGTTGTAGCGCTTCAGTGTAGACACTATGTACAAGTCCCCGTCAGTGCAGGTAGGGCTTAAATTCAGCTGGAGCTGTCTGGAGCAGAGCTCCAGTAAATATTTTCAACCTCCTTGGAGTTTTCCTGGCATGGGGAGGGCTCCGGGAAATAAGAAGGGGAGGAGGGCTAGCTCAGTGGTTTGAGCACTGGCCTGCTAAACCCAGAGTTGTGAGTTCAATCCTTGAGGGGGCAATTTGGGGATTTAGTTGGGAAATTGGTCCTGCTTTAAGCAGGGGGTTGGACTAGATGACCACCTGAAGTCCCTTCCAACCCTGATATTCTATAATTCTATGAAATACCCTATGAGAATTTAAGCCCTGGGTGTAGGTAATCTACCTCCCCAAAAGGCAGCAACTAGATCAATGGAAGAAGTCTTCCATTGACCTAGCAGTCTCCACAGGGACTTTGGTCAGCTTAAATACGCCACTCAGGCATATGGATTTTACACACCCCTGAGCAACACAGTTATGGCAACCTAATTTTCTAGTGCAGACCAGACCTAAATCCCACCCCATTAGCTCACTTACCTGAACAGTAGCAAATATACTCTTAGGCCTGGCCTACACTAGAAAATTAGGTCAGCATAACTACCTCACTCAGGGATGTGAAAAATCCATCCTCTAAGCAGAGTAGTTAAGCCAACCTAAGTCCCTGTGTAGACAGTGCTAGGTTGACGGAAGAATTCTTCTGTCAAACTAGATACCACATCTCAGAGAAGTGGATTAGCTACACTGATGGGAGAATCCCACCCGTCAGTGTAAGTAGTGTCTACACCAGTGGTTTTCCATCTATGGTCTCTAGACCCCTGGGGGTCTGCAGACTAGATCGAACATTTCCAAAGGGATCCGCACCTCCATTTGAAATTTTTTAGGATTATGCAAATGAAAAAAGGTTGAAAACCATTGGTCTACACTGAAAGGCTACAGAGGCTATAGAGTTTTACGATTTTACAGGTATGTCTACACTTAAGTCTACGCTCCTAATGTCTGTTCTAATATTAATCAACCCACACCATCTGTGAACAGTCTCTAGACTTGAAGCTGAGCTGTCCAACTTTGAGTGTTGTTTGTTGTCCCCTTCCCACCCCACCCACAATAAATATCTTAAGCTCAGCCCAGTCGCTCTGAGCCAGTGAGCAGGGCTTAAATTCTCCCTGAGTATTTCCAGGCACCGAGGCTCCTGCAGGTTTGAAAATATTTACTGGAGCTCCGCTCCGGTCAGCGCCAACTGAATTTAAGCCCTGCCAGTCAGCCATTCAGCCTTCCAGGAATAAATTTTGCATGATACACCCTTTGGCTTGTGTATAGCCTCCCTCTGGCTAGAGTGAGGTAAACATCTGCTATTATTGCCAATGGACAGACGCTTTGTGCTGCCTAAGCATGCCTCGACCATCCCTGAAGAGGCATTGTCACGAAAACAGAACAATGCCAAATGAAAGTCAATATCCACTCAAGCCTGACTTCCAATGAGATCCCAGGACAAGACACAAAACAATCCATTCTAATGCAGCAATTCTAACCCCTGGAGCGAAACATGTGGTTTCACAGCCTACTAAATACACAAGATTTACATCACACTCCCATCACAAAAACCCATACAGGGGCATGCCCAACATGCTCTGTACTCGACCTGGCCCTGTTTTGTAAATTATCCTCGGGGGCGAGTACAAGGCAAATGCATTTCATTCTGTGCCACACAGAATGTTACTGCATTGCAGCTGTAGCTCTAAGGTTCTCTAGCAGACATATTTTTGGAGATCACTGTAGTTGTCAGGCGGCTGAAATCATTTGTTCTTTGGCCTTGTGCCTTACAAAGTTCTTAAAGCATGTAATAATCCCCAGAGCAACAGGGCTTGTCACGGCCTCTGGCTGAACTAAAGCCTCACTACAAGCACAAACTGTGTTCCTCCTTTGATTCAAGTACCTGCCTTTCCATAGAAAGGCAAAAAACAAAAATCAAACAAACAAACAAAAAACTCAACTGCTCCATTTTCAAGCAAGAGATAGTGTGCATCACACCACACACATAAACAACAGAGCAGACTTATTTTAAACAAGTGAAGGGTGGATAAAGTAAAATGCGCATATACTTGTTATGACATGAGGCACCATTTGTGTTTGTTCCATGAAACCAGTTCATCATTCTTTGAAAATGTAATGTGTAATGGCCATCTGGTGAAGCAACGGGGGTGGAAGCAGTCCATCTGGGGAGAAGAGTTGTGCAGTTTTTCTAGTTAAGTAGTTCTAATTATAATCCATGGACCACTAGTGCTATAGGATCACAAACATTTAATGATCCAAGCAGTTGGAGGAGGAGTATGGCTAAGAGCAAAACAGTCCATGAAGGTTGTTATATTCCAAGCAGTTGGAGGAGGAGTATGGCTAAGAGCAAAACAGTCCATGAAAGTTGTTATATTCTATATCTGGTTTTATACTGCTTCAAAGTGCCATAAAGAGTTATATCTGACAGTCACTAAGGTGAACTGCCAACAGGGTGTTTTGCTCCCCTCGATTGCTCTGACGCATGGCAGACAGGACCAATGCCCTGCAAGGGGAGGTGGCGTTCAGCAAACAATAGAAACATTACATTGCTAGTGTATTTACAGTGTAGAAACACCAGTATAACCAGACTTTAAACAGAAGAGATGCTCAATGGCTAATCAAGATAAGTATTTCCTTTTTTAATTAAAAAATTCAGATTAAACACACACACACAGGAAAAATCCAGTTTTTTTAAATAAAACATGAGTGCACACCCACCCTCCTGCCCTCCCACCCATCATAGAAAAGTCTGACTTTTCTAGTGTTACGTGCCAGGGGCCAGATTCCCATCTTAAATCTCAAGGATTCTTCCAAGGGGAGGAGTGAAATGTGTTGTGTGTTTTGCAGATTAGAACATACTCCTTTAGAAGCCACTCCAGTCAGTTTCTTAATACATCACTCTTTAATAATGCAGATATATGAAGTCCTAATCACGCTGCTTCAACAAGGATACAAAAGAAAGAAAACCCACCTGCATGTCTGGATTTTCAGACTGCAACTTCCCTTCCTCACTGTAGGTATATACGGTAAAATATTTGGGTAAAAATTCTCTGAAAAAAATGGGGGCAGGGGAGAGGAGAAACACAAAAATGTTGATGCAACAAGAAAACAAACAGATCCTCATCAACAGTGGTACTATTGAAAAATCTATATTGAAATAAGGAAACTGATACTGAAAAAAAACAAACCCATGAACCACTGAGGAATTATGCAGTTACTAGGACCTATTCCTCTATGTAACTATACTATGGCAAAACTCAAGGTACAGAAATAAGATATTTAATGCAAGAATCTAGCATCTCCTCGGGGATGAAACACAAAAAGACAAGAGAAAACATCAAAACAGAGCTAAATGCTCACTAGCTGTAAGGCAGGGAATAGAAGAGTGCAGCAGTCAGAGGCCGACTGGCTGTGGCTGGCTTCTCTATCTCCAGTTTTGGAGGAAAGCATATTGAGAAATATTTTTTAAAAGGGTGACCCAGTACTGAATTCAAAGATGGCCAAGCAGCCAGAAAGCAGAGAAGTCAAATCCCCGTTAGTTCCTTTATGTGTTAATATGATATATTAACATATAGAAATCCTTCATAACATCATAGAACATTATGAGGGAGAGTTAGTCCACTTTCAGCTCTTTTCCTGTACGGGTTTAATAGAACTAATGTGCAAACACACTTTGGACACACCACCTCCAGGACTAAAAACAGCATGTTACCTGGAAACAGCATCCAGGACTGAAAAGATCTAATGCAGTTTATAGGAAGGCACAGTTACCAGAAGCCAGAGGGAAAGAGGAGTCACTTACTTGTTTTTTTCTAGGTGAAGTATGTGTTTCCTTCCCTCTACATGAATGACATATGACATCTTGTCCTGAACACAAAAGAGAGAACTTACACAGTGCAATAACAAAAATGCTCTCTCAGCCATCATCCAAAACCCTGGAGTAAACAGCAACCACATGCCCAGTTATTCTAAATGTGCCACTAATGTCACCTTCATCAGCCCTCCCGTTAAGGAAGGCCTTATATTCAGCTGGTAAATATGCCCAGTGGTCTGTGATGGGATGTTAGATGGGGTGGGATCTGAGTTACTACAGAGAATTCTTTCCTGGGTGCTAGCTGGTGAGTCTTGCCCACATGCTCACGATTTAACTGATGGCCATTCTTGGAGTCGAAAAGGAATTTTCCTCCAGAGCAGATTGGCAGAGGCGCTGGAGGTTTTTCGCCTTCCTCTGCAGCATGGGGCATGGGTCACTTGCTGGAGGATTCTCTGCACCTTGAAGTCTTTAAGCCACGATTTGAGGACTTCAGTAGCTCACGCATAGGTTAGGGATTTGTTACAGGAGGGGTGGGTTGTGCATGAGGTCAGACTAGATGATCATAATGGTCCCATCTGACCTTAAAGTCTATGAGTCTAGGAGCTGTTATAACTCAACTGTGAGGGTTTACTTAAGGCCATCACTATGCACGTTCACCCTCAGTTCACATACATTTAATTCCTAAACACCCGTGAGGCAAATTATTGCCTGCCTTGGCCATTTCTACACCTACAAAACCCAAGAGACTGAGCTAATAAAGAAATTCCTATTCTTAATCATTTTGCTGATTTCAGACTGCAGGCATAAACAAAATACTGGTAATCCCGTTATGTCACATGACACTCCAGACACAAATTCCAGCATGGTTCTAATTCACGCATAGAAAGTTATTTCAAAATTAGCTTTCTGCGTTTAATTATTCCATCAATAGCATGATTCTAAGTTTCCTGGAAAGAAGCTTAGTGTTTTTCATATAATCTCCTCAGATGGGAAAGGACACTGTGGTTTTTCCTTCAGCATGTATGTTCTGGTCCTTTATGGGCTATTCTCTCCACTTCCTGGTACTATCCCAGTAGGTTGGCATCTGTTTATTTAAAGGAACATTTCAAACTGACTGGTGACAACATTAATTATCACAACATGAGCAAGCACTGGCTTACCACTGCAGTCAGCTGCAGGGCATCTGTGATACAGCATCATGCCCTGGTCACAGAAATCCTGTTAATCCTGACCAACTGACAGTCAGTTTAAGCCTCAAGTGCCTTAAAGTGCACAGACTCTGTCTTACTGTGGGGAAGTTACATGGCTTGATGAGTCTATGACGCACTAAACACCATCATCTGAAAGCTAGCACGTCTTGCATATGTTGTGGGAGGCTGGACACTTGCAATCGTTTGCAGTTACATTGTTCAGGGGATGGACTAATTGAATTTAAGGCCAGCTTTAGACAGAGCTGATTCAGAAGCAAAGAATGATTTTAAACACTTTGAAGTACCTGTACTGAGGATGAATTGGAGGCCGCTCGCCGCTCTCTTGTTAACTTCTGTGGATATATAATTTCATAGGAAGACAAATGAGAGGTCTGCTGGAAACCTAGAAAAGAAAAAGCAAATGCTGTCACATTCATGTCACTAAGGAAATAAAACAGATAGACCACGCCCAAGGAATTAAACAACTTCTCTTTGGAAGAATGGTCCAGGGGTTAAGGTGCAAGTTTGTGATTTGAGAAACCCAGGTTCAATTACCTCTTCTGCCATAGACTCCCAGAGTGACCTAATGCAAGTCACTTAGCCTCTCTATGCCTCAGTTATCTATCGGTAGAAACAGGACAACAGCACTGCCCTACCTCTCCTGGGTGTGATGAGGATAGACATATTGTTAGGTGCTCAGATACTACAGTAGTAGGAGCCATATAAGTACCTATGATAAATCTGGAACTAGATTGACTCTTATAACTGGCTTTCTATCTAAGACATTTTATTTTTAAATTGATATAAACGAAGGTATTAACAACTGATAGCATACTTAATATCAGGTATGGTATCTTCTTCATACAAATATAGGATGCTATCCAACTTTCTGCATCAAAAGAGGGACGAAGTAAGAAGCTTATACTCAGCATTTAATGACCGGACTAGAAGAAAAAAACAAATTCTACTAACCAGCCTATTGTTCATGAAAGTATCGTACTCCAAGGCAGCAGCATATGTTTAAAGAGATCAACCTCCTTCTGAAGAGAGTGCTTCTGACATGTGCAGGGGAGCACAGAGCAGAACACCACCCGTCCAGTTAAAAACTTTCAGGCCACAAAATGACTTACAAATACGCACTGCCACAAAATACAGTGATCACTTGAGAACTGGAGAGTAATAAACTAAGTTAGCCAAACTGGCTCAAATAAGAAGCTCATTCAAAACTCAACAATCTCTTAAAATACCAACAACAATACCTTACACTTTTCATGATGTTTCAAAGCACTGTACATCAGTATCATTATCCTCATTATGACATATGGGGAAAATGAGGACACAGAGAGGGGTAGGAACTTGCCCAAGGTCACCCAGTAGACCAGTGGCAGAGCTGGAAATGGAACCCCTACATCTCCTGAATCCACGTCCATGAGGCCACACTGCCTCCCTAGATTATACTAGAGAGGCTCCTAAAACCTACTTTTCTCCCTCCTCAGGGTGTAGCAGCAGCAAACCCAGGCAGTAACTCTTACAAAACTCAGCAATGCCAGTCAAAGCTTTTACATGTTAAAGGCTGTTCAAGAACAGTAGGCCACGAAAGGGCATTTTAAGGACTTACTGAATGCATGCATATATAATGGAGAAGCAGCCTCTTTCAGGAGAGAGTCTAGCACAGAATATTGTTGTTATATACAGGATTTACACAGACACCCTAGCAACATGATGCAGATGCTTCCTAATAAGGACAGCTGGACAACTGAGTTGTTTAAGGAGAATCAGTTACACACCAGTTGTGGAATAAAATGCTTCTAATGAATTGATGCTATAAAATAAGGTTGCATATGTGGGTTTATGATCAGTCAGAAAAACCCAGGGTCTGTGCTTAAGCAACAACCATTCCCCTTGGAAAGATGGTGATGAGAGCTACAAAGGGTTTTAAGTACAACAGATTTTACTGGCATATAACGGTGGAATCAATGAGCTCACCAGAAGGGCACAAGCTTTAAAACCTAAAATAAAGAGGGAGGAAAATATTTCTATTTCCTGTAACAATTCATCTCCAAAACTACATTGCCATTCTTGTAGTTTATGATCGCTGAGGATCTTCCATAAGGAAATCTCTACAGTCCAACTGGAGCTCACACTAGCTGTTTTCCACAATGGGAGGAAAGGGAATAGAGCAGCTACTGACCAATACTCAGCACTTATTTTAAAGCAGCAGCTCAGCTTTGAAGAACAACTCCATTTTCTACTACAGAATGTATTTACTGCTTTGTAGGTCACACTTTGGGTCATCACCATGACTTAAGCACTCTCCCACTGGTGGCCTGCTCCATCACTTGAGAGTAGGCTGGAATTTTCATAAGGCATCTACGAGAGTTTGAAATTCAATGAGACTTGGGCCACCAACTCTTTAGGCTCCTTTAAAAATACGAACCATCATCATCATCAGGGCTAGCAAACTGCACTGAAATTTAAACATCTGGGGGCGCTCTTTGCTTGGCCACTTGCTGCAGGGATTTTGAGGAAGTTGGGTAAGACAGTCTCTCCAGCTGGGATTGGTATTAAAATAAGCCAAAACATCTCAAGTATTTAAAGCATCGTGCCAGTTTAACACTGCCTCTCCATGCTAATACTGCACACACATCCTAAAAAGCCCTTTTATTCCAAGCACTGCTGTGCCGCGGTCCAGCTGATGGAGCTCAGCAGGTACGTTCCTTAAAGAGAACAGCAAATTTTTAACTCTGGAGTACCTTTCCAGTTCAAGTATTGGGCTCTGAACAAATAACAGCCAGTTTTGGGGGTCAGGGTCCATGTGTGCTAGACACAGACTAGTAGCATTTTGCTTTGACAACACTGCCTCGTGTCATCATGGCTACTCCCTAGATCTGAGCTGGGGTCCCCTGAGGCGGTTCTTGATTCAAAACAGGTGTCACTGTAGAATTATGAGGCCCTTCACACTTGAGCTATGTCTTCACTGAAAAACAATCTGTGTTTTAACCATGTCAGCAGCATCCCTGATGTCAAAACATACTGGAGACAAGGCACTGCAGTTTTACCATGAAGTAAACTAGGTGAAATCCATCACAGACAAAGGATATAGGGCCCAGCCTCCCTAGGTACTTTGCAGTAAAAGCTACAGGTACCTTGTCTCCACTTGGTTATCTCCCTATCAAATCCTAAGGCATGTCAGTTCTCATTAAAACAAAGAAGCCTTTTTGTCAGTGAAGAAAAAACTTTGAGTTTTACTTACTAGTAGATTCCTGCACCAGTCCTGCTGTTCACTGACTGCTCAGTGCACTCCACACTGTACAGACAGAGAAGGACATGGATCTCTCCTTCAGGAAGCTCCGTCTATATTACACTTATGCAGTATAGTTCAGACTTTTTGACACAAGAAGGGGGTGGGAGGTAAACTTACCCATGGTGCAGCTTTGTGATTCTCTCTAGTGGATCACTGTTGAAAGGGTTGACAAAAAGGAGGACACTCTTACTATGAGATACATAGCTCTGCCTTGCAAACCCAGAGAGGAACTGTACCCTATGTTTAATGATGGATACTTCACTGAGAAGAGAGACACGAACCTAAACCACTCCCCGTTTTTAATCAGAGAGTTTATCCAAGTCTGTTTTGTCCACACAACATCATACTCTGCATGTCTTTGGCCTTTATAAATTGCTGTCAGATAGACGGGTTCTTGCCTCTCTGTACAATAGCAACTAGTTAATCGCTAAATTACACTTTAGCTTCCATGGCCCAGCCCAGCCCATCTTGTACTCCTCTCAGTGTGTTGATAGGGTCTGGCTTCAGGTAGAGAATAGCTGAATATATCTCTTTCTGTATGTCAGAGAACAATGGACTGCCTGCAGTTGGCTCGGCCCTCGTGGGAGAAGAGATCTGAATTTGAGGAACTAATCTCAGAACCAGGACTCCAGTCCTCCACAAGGCAACACGTCAAGCTGCCACTAGACTGACAGGCCAATACAAATCACATTTGTGATACTGCAATTAATAATAAAATCTAGCTCATATATAGCACCTCTCATCAGCAGATCTCAAAGCCCTTTCAAAAGAGGTCAGTGTCATTATCTCTATTCTACAAATAAGGAAACTGAGGCACAGATAATTGAAGTGACTTGCTCAAGGTCACCCAGCAGGCTAGTGGCAGAGCAAGGAATAGAACCAGGTCTCTCAAGTCTCAATTCAGAGGTTTTAAACATCACCAGAATCCCATTTTATTCTACAATAATATTGTATCCTGGAAGCTAACTCTCCACTGTACTGTGATTTTGTGAACAATATGCTAGTTAAATTTGCCATCAGTAAGGCCATACATAACTCCAGCCCTGGCTATGTATCTGACCTAGCTTTGTCTATTAGCACCCCTCACCCTCTCTGCTGTCAGCACTGGCAATCTAGATACCCCATTCATCTACTTTTCCCCCAAAGACTCCTCCGTGCATTCTTTCACTTCTCTCCCTAAGCAAGGGACACCTTCCCAGCTCCAATCCACCAAGCCATCCTCTCAGATCTCTCCTTAAAGCCTGGTCTACACTGTGAGTTTAGTTCGAATTTAGCAGCGTTAAATCTAATTAACCCTGCACCCATCCCCACAACGAAGCCATTTACTTCGACATAAAGGGCTCTTAAAATCGATTTCTGTACTCCTCCTCGATGAGGGGAGTAGCACCAAAATCGACATTGCCATTTCGAACTAGGGCTAATGTGGCCACAATTCGATGGTATTGGCCTTCAGGAGCTATCCCACAGTGCACCATTGTGACCGCTCTGGACAGCAATCTGAACTCAGACGCACTGGTCAGGTAGACAGGAATAGCCCTGCGAACTTTTGAATTTCATTTCCTGTTTGCCCAGCATGGAGAGCACAGGTGACCACGCAGAGCTCATCAGCACATGCAATCCGAGAATCAAAAAAGAGCACCAGCATGGACTGTACAGGAGGTACTGGATCTGATCGTTATGTGGGGAGAGGATCCTGTGCTAGCAGAACTATGTTCCAAAGATAAAATGCCAAAACATTTGAAAAAAAATCTCCAAGGGCATGATGGAGAGAGGCCACAATAGGGACTCACTACAGGGCTGCGTGAAAGTTAACGAGTTCAGACAAGCCTACCAGAAAACCAAAGAAGCAAACTGAAGGTCTGGGGCAGAGCCGTAGACATGCCGCTTCTACGCTGAGCTGCATGCAATTCTAGGGGGGGTCCGCCACCACTACCCCACCCCGACCATGGATTCCGAGGAGGGGGTAATCTCAGCCATGCCTGAGGATTCTGCGGATGGGGAAGATGAGGAGGAGGATGACGACGAGCTTGAGGAGAGCACACAGCACTCTGTTCTCCCCAACAGCCGGGAGCTTTTTCTCAGTCTGACTGAAGTACCCTCCCAACCCTCCCAAGCCACTGTCCCAGACCATGAAGCCATGGAAGGGACCTCTGGTGAGCGTACCTTTGTAAATATAAAACATGGTTTAAAAGCAAGCTTTTTTTAATAATTAATTTGCCCTGAGGACTTGGGATGCATTCGCGGCCAGTACAGCTACTGGAAAAGTCTGTTAACGTATCTGGGGATGGAGCAGAAATCCTCCAGGGACATCTCCATGAAGCTCTCCTGGAGGTACTCCAAAAGCCTTTCCAGAAGGTTTCTGGGCAGTGCAGCCTTATTCTGTCCTCCATAGTAGGACACTTGACCACGCCATGCTAGTCACAAGTCATCTATATCATTGCATGACAAAGCCTGGCAGCGTATGGTCCCGGTGTTTGCTGGCATTCAAGCAACATCTGTTCTTTATCTCACTGTGTTATCTTCAGGAGAGTGATATTGTTCATGGTAACCTGGTTGAAATACAGGAATTTAATTAAGGGGACAGAGGTGGCCGTTCCTACTGGGCTGTTTGCCTGTGGCTGAAAAGAAATCCTCCCCGCTGTTAGCCAAACAGTGGGCAGGGGAGGAGAGGATTGGTGCTGAGCTGTTCACGTTTGGGTAGCAGGGATCGATCTTCCCTGATACCAGCCACAGCAGTGGGGGGGGCGAGTAAAGCGATCATCCCAGATAATTGGATTGTGGGGGAGTTAGTTTGGTTTCTGCTGCTGCACGTTAACAGGAAAACCACCACACTCAACGGGCTTTGCTTGGTATGTGGGAAAGGAGGGCGTTGGATATATGAAGGCTGCAGAAGCCAAAAGACAATGGCTTACCATGGCCGCATGCAAGGCGAATTCTGTTGCCCGGACCTGCATCTGTGATCTCTAACACCAAAGCTGCAGGCACTCATTACGATGCAAAAAGAGACCTTGTACTGAAATCACATGTGCTATGTAATATGAATAGTGTTGTTCACCGTGAAAGAGTATAAGCATTGTTGTTGAAAAAGATACATTTTACAGACTTCTCTCTCTTTTTTCCCTCCCTCCCACAGCTGCAAATTTTTCAAGCCTCCCTCCTCCGTCCCTAAGACTATCTCAGATAAGGCGGCAGAAAAAAAGTACGCGAGACAAAATGTTCTCTGAAATCATGGAACCGAACCGCAATGAAAGAGCTCATCTGAATGAGTGGAAGGACGCCGGTATCAAAGTACAGGAAAGATGCCAGTGAACATGAGGGACCAACGTGAGGACATGAGGGATGTTGGAGATGAGACATGGCAGCAGGAAGATCAGAGGAGGCAGGATGCAACACTGGGGCTGCTGTGTGAACAAACGGACATGCTCTGGCGTCTGGTGGAGCTTTGGGAACAGCAGCAGGATCACAGAGTGCCGCTGCAGCCTCTGTATAACCACCCTCCCCCCTCACCATGTTCCATAGCCTCCTCACCCAGACGTGTAAGAACACCCGTCCACTCCACCTCAGTGGACAGCCCAACCAAAAGGCTGTCATTATTTTGAACTTCTGAAGTGGCCTTTTCCTTCCCTCCTATCCTCCTCTCAAACCCCACCCGGCCTACCTTGTCAGTTCTCTCCCTCTTTTTATAACCAATAAATAAAGACTACATGATTTTTAAACAATAATGACTTTATTTCCTTTGAAAGCAAGCTGTGATCGAAGGGGGAGGGTGAGTTGCTTACAGAGAACGCATCAATCAAAGGGGTGGGTTTTCATCAAGGAGAAACAAACAGAACTTTCACACCATAGCCTGGCCAGTCATGAAACTGATTTTCAAAGCTTCTCTGATGCGCAGCGCTTCCTGGTGTGCTCTTCTAATCACCCTTGTGTCTGGCTGCGCGTAATCAGAGGCCAGGCGATTTGCCTCAGCCTCCCACCCTGCCATAAAGGTCTCCCCCTAACTCTCACAGAGATTGTGAAGCACACAGCAAGCAGCAATAACAATGGGAATATTGGTTTCGCTGAGGTCTGAGCGAGTCAGTAACGTGCACCAGCGTGCCTTTAAACGTCCAAATGCACATTCTACCACCATTCTACACTTGCTCAGCCTGTAGCTGAACAGCTCCTGACTACTGTCCAGGCTGCCCGTGTATGGCTTCATGAACCATGGCATTAAGGGGTAGGCTGGGTCCCCAAGGATAACTATAGGCATTACAACATCCCCAACAGTTATTTTCTGGTCTAGGAAGTAAATTCCTTGCTGCAGCCATTTAAACAGAGTAGTGTTCCTGAAGATGCAAGCATCATCAACCCTTCCCGGGCATCCCATGTTGATGTTGCTGTAACGTCCCTTGTGATCCACCAGTGCTTGCAGCACCATTGAAAAGTACCCCTTGCGGTTTACGAACTGAGTGCCCTGGTGCTCCGGTGCCAAGATAGGGATATGGGTTCCATCTATGGCGCCCCCACAGTTAGGCATCCATTGCAGCAAACCATCATCCACTATACCTGCACATTTCCGATCACTACCTTTTGGTAGCAGCAGCCTCAGCAATTGCTTTGGCTATTGCATCACAGCAGCCCCCGTAGATTTCCATCCAAAAATGTCCGATGCTCGACTGCAGTGCTCTGGCATTGTCAGCTTCCACAGGTTCACCCTCGTTCGTCAACTGTGAGGCTATCTCTTGTCGTATTCTGGCGCTTCTGGCAGGGAAGCAGTCACAAAGTTCCAGGACAGGCCCTTACGCATGCAAGTTTCACGCCACTGCGGAATCATCCGACTGCACCCTATCGGTCCCACCATCTTGCTGGTTTTCCGGCCAATTGGCCCCATTCACAGGCCATGACCTCCAAGCACGGGTCACCGTCTGAGAGGAATTCGTGTCCATGGTCCAATCACGCTCGTCACCGCGCTGCAGTTCGCGTCTCCTCCTCACCTGGTTTCAGTTCTGGTTCAGGGCTTAACTGACAATAATGTTATGAGGTGTTTACAATGTTCAATACTGCTGTCTTGAGCTGAGCGGCTCCATGCTATGGTATGTCATCCTGCAAGTCCACCCAGAAAATAGCGAAACGGTGTCTGTGCCATTGCTTTCACGGGAGGGAGGGTAGGCTGTACCAAACCCCACATGTTTTTTGCCATTCAGGCATTGGATTCTCAACAGAATTCCAATGGTGAGGGACTGAGAACTATGGGCTAGTCCCACGCGCAACGTCCAGAAGTCGCCTAGCCTTCGGTCCATTGGAGCACACTGTCGAATTAATGTGCTTAGTGTGGCCACATGCACTCGACTTTATACAATCAGTTGCCCAAAATCGAATTCTGTAAATTCAGAGTAATCCCGTAGTGTAGACATACCCTAAGACTCAGTTTTTCTCCAATGCACATGAGAGGGGACCCAATAAATCAGCAGTATATTTATTGGTTTATAAAGTCTTCAGACGTGCACACATCTAAACTGAGCCACCACATGATCATAATACAGCAGCCTTTATGGAAATACTGCGACACTTCCTCATCCCCTCCTCTTATCCTATTTTTACATGCTTGCTCATTTCTAGATGTATTGGTTTTAAGCTCTCTCTTTTTGTTTCTGCAAGGCACCTCGCACACCTTTGGGCACAGTTACAAAACTAAAACTAACAGTGATCTACAAAGGTACTGAAAAACAAGCCTGCACAAAAGAAGACCCGCTTTTCCTATCTTAGGCGGCAAACAGCATCTGGAAGACTCTTCATAGCCCTGAAAAGCTAATCATTTTCCTCACCAACAATTGGGCTTATGCCCAGAATTAGTTTTAAGGACCAGACAGGTTCTGTATTGACACTGCTGCAGTGACAAATAGAGATTGGAGCCCCAGGCACTTTTCCCATCAATAATATCCCAGCCTGGAAGTAAAAGCAATTAGAGTATTTTCAATTCTGGTCTCCCACACCTTGCTATCCACTCAGAGAGTTTCAAATCACACTAGCAAAGTGTAGTCACTCACAGAGCTACAACACTTCTTGGAAAAAAGGAAGGTGTAGTGCAGTAAAACATTCTTCAGTTACTCTGATTTACTGATTGGAGGATATGCCAGAAGGCTATAACCCCAGCTCACAATAGCCCTTGTTCATAAAGTCTAAAGAGGGTAAAGAGCATCCAACAGTCACATCCTCAGTCAGAAGATAACAGAGGGAAGGGCCGCTTCCTTCCCTGGGATAAGCCATCACAATCTACACTCTCACAAGTGACGACTCCACACTTGCCACTTCTAGCACTTCCATTTTCAATTGCAGAGAAATTCTTCTTCACATCCTGTCCCAGATTTCTGTATATCATTACTGTCCACTGTTAAACCATTTCCATATCCCACACCAAGTGGTGGCTGCATTTGAGTGGTGAGTGAAGGGAACCCCATATACTTTGTGGAACATTTTGGGACTCCTTCAGGATAAAACATTAAGATTCCATTAAATATGGCAGATTTCACAATAGAGTGGAGGAAGTAAGTAAGTGAGAAATGGAGTACTTTGTTGAGGTGGGTCACTTCTTTTATAGGGCAAATGCCGGAAATCCTTCCTCTTATGCCCAAACTTCATTCCTCACCCACAGAAATGTTAGGGTACACTTACCCCATAGGTAATATATATGTGTGTACTGATGACAGGTATGTATGCAAATCAGTCTCTTGTAGTGTACTTGTTAAGTCTGTGGGTACAACATTGAAAGACCTCCTACACCATTCTCCATTGTCTATTGGTCTAGATAAAAGGACATAGACATAGACGTGGGTACTCATCTATTTAGGTAACAAGATATAGGTCAACTTTACTTTTCTGGGTAAAAGTCTTAATACAGATGTGCTAACTTTGCCTCAGCTTAACATACAGAATATGGCCTGTAGGTCTCTCGCATTAAAGTCAAACTTACTTTAATATAAATTATAAACCTATTACAATAAACCAAATACTTAAACTATAAGAAAAGTGAGTGTGTATATATACTCACACACAAGCAGGTCAATCCTATAGGCTACACTGCTGCATCCTTCCTGCACTCCAACCCCCTGCCCTGAGCCCCCCCCCACATGCTGCACCCCAACCCCCTAACCTGATTTCTCAACCCCCTGCCCTGACGTCTCTGTTGCACCCTGCCCTGAACCCCCTCCTGCACCCCAACCCCTTGCCCTGAGTTCCTTCCTGCACACCACATCCTCTCCCACACCCTGCACTCCCTCCTGCACCTCAACCCACTGCCCCAGCCCTACATTCATGATCTTGCATACAATTTCCCCACCCAGATGTGGCCCTCGGGCCAAAAAGTTTTCCCACCCCTGGTCTAGTCATTTGTACCACAATCCTCATCAAACTTAACCACCTGTTTTGGTCATTCTTTCTTAAATGTAATTTCAGTTGTGACCACATCCCCAAGCAGAAGAGCAGCTACACCCATTGCAATTATTGTGTCTCATTAATATTATCCTAATGACTTTTTCAATTAACCAGGCTCCAATTGCCAAGTGGAAAGTGTGGAATCGGAAGTGGGAGGGGAAGGTGAGTCACAAGAGGAACTTTGCAAGTGGTCCACTGTATGTGCGCGAGTTTGAGAACCATTAAAATACAGCACACAATCATGTAAGCCCTGTACAGTTTTAAGGCAGCATTTTAAGCAGTTAGAACCCTTTCTGCTCACGCAAGAGGATCTGTAGATGATAACTAGTACCCCAGCCTTTACAACCTGGACACATTTACAGATCTTTCCATGGTTTAACTGCAATCAGAACTACAACACCACATCATATAGTCTGTGTCTACATTAGAGAGATATGCCCTGACTGTGACACATTGCCAGTGACTCCCAACTCCTCCCCAGATCCCTTCAAGTGGTGTTAAAGACCTTGGTGTGAACAAAAAGTCAACTGAAGCTTTGCTATGGTGGGCAACAAACTAGTAGTTAATACCAGATCGTTTTCCTAGCACAGGTCACACCGACTGTGTGATCCAATGTATTACTTCAGACTGCTGATAGCCAAGTCTGAGCAATAAAAGCAGGTAAAAAACTCGCCCCACTTCTCTAAACGAAGAGATCAATGGATGCAGAGATTCTGTCACGGAGAGAGAACCCTACTCCTGGCAGCATCCCTGGATCCAGTAGTCCACTAGAAGGACCAGCAATAACTGTACAGCGTGACTCATGCACAGGGCTCCCCTTTTCTTGGAATCTTTTGGCTCCTGCTGCGTGGATTTATTTATTTTACTCCGGGTGTGTATATCACCTCCTCTTAAAGGGAGAGAAGAGACTAGACTTTGACACCAGCTGATTTTGCTTGCTTCTTCTCATGGTTATTATGAACTTTACTACACAGAAGACCTCCACTAATATTGCAGCAACTGGGTTTCCCTACTTCAAAGTATTCTATTGAATTTCCAGTTCATAATACTGAGCCTTCTGGGAGAAAAAAAAACTTTCACATGGAAGCACATGTAAAAAACAAACAGTGTTGTTCACGTGTGCATTGAACTTGCTGTGGGAGTACTGCCAACCCAGGAATTGGCTCATTTACCATAAACTTTAATGACTCAGATACACAATAAGTTAAACCTAGCAACTCAGAAAACATCACAATTAGCAATAATAATGAGTTCTAACCTACTCATGATTATTAAAACACATTTATAAAAAGATACCTATTACTGTAGTATCTGGATGCATTAAGTATTTAGAAATACCATTAAATAATTACACTGAGTAACAGAAAAGGTGAACTGCAAAACTGATTTTATGCTCATGCACAATAAGTTGTTCCATGAACAACATTAAAGCATTGGGGGTGGACGGGAAGGGGCGAGACCTTAGAATTTTACTGCATTTGAGGCCTTCTATGGGATTAGAATACAAAGAGTGTACTTCACGGCAGAAGCAAGTTTTCATCTTTCATGGCTTTGGGGAAATGAAGATGTTTCAGCTTTGTTTTGAAAATACTGCTTGGGCTCACTTTTATGTATTATTTAGAGTTTAATACAAACCAGATCCTCCTTAATGCAAATGCCAAACTGTGTGAGAGAGCTGTACACAATCTAGGATACAGACCCAGAATGCTGAGAGTTTAACCAGGGTTGTCGAGGAGACTGTGTGTCTACTGGTCTTCAGCAAATGTGAGATCAGGCTACAGAAATGCATGCAGCATGCAGGACTGTGGTATGTGCGGAACAAGCTTACCTCCAAAGATCTGCCCGTTTCATTTAAAGTCACCAGCTTCTTGCAGGCATACTGATCCCTGAAGCTCACACTTCATAGGCTAGACTGTGCCTAGCACTTACGTAATGCTGCTCTATCTTCAAAACATTTTAGAAACAAATCAGATTCTCTCTGTGCCAGAAAGAGATTCCTCACTGTCCCCTACCCTCAAACTTTAATTTTTTTATCCTAGACCAGAATTCTTGGGAGTCTTCTCTGACTCTAAACTTTCTTATTTCTTGCAGCATTTTCCATGGTCCACTCATGTTTTCCTCCTTCAGCAATAAGGCTAGAGTTCATCTTTACCTCACTCCTGCTGAAATTCTGATCCATGCCTTAATTGGTAACAGTCTAGACCAGTGTTTCCCAAACTTGGGCATGTCGTTGTGACAGCAAGTCCCTGGGAGGCTGGGCCGGTTTCTTACTGCCGGTCACAGTCGGCGATTGCGCTCCCTGGCCGCGGTTCGCTGCTCAGGCCAATGGAGCTGCTGGAAGTGGCGCAGGCTGGGGACGTACTGGCTGCACTTCCAGCAGCCATTGGCCTGAGCAGCGAACCAGTAGCCATACGAGACGCGAAAGCCAGACCTGCAGACGTGGCAGGTAAACAAACCGGCCCGGCCCGGTCTGCCAAGGGCTTTCCCTACACAAGCGGCATCCCAAGTTTGGGAAACGCTGGTCTAGACTGTTACCATGCCTGCTTCTGGCCTTTCTTAATTCTTGCGCTCATGTCCAGAAAGCACCAGATGACTACTCTCTTGTACAGGAAGTGTGATTCTTTGCCATCTTCACTGGCTTCCAAGCCACCTCTGAATCCAAATTTTTTTTTAAAGTTTTCTTCCTGGTTTTCATAACACAATAAGTACCTGCTCCACTGCCTCTGACCTTAGACAGTCACTCTCCAAGCTCCCTAATCTTAGACTCTCCTCTACTCCAACCCCATCATACTAGTATCTCAAACAAATTAATTATGGTGGCCATTTTTGGTTACCAAAACAAACTAGACTTCATACAAGTTGAACCACAAAAGAGGATATACACCAAGATATTTAATGTTAACCATATAGCTCAAGGTCCCATAAAGCTCAGGTAAAGCCAGCAGTTACGTTTCTCCAGTGTCAAGCTACCATAAAGTAAATTTTCAAAAGGTTTTTTTTTTAAATAAGCACTGAAAGAACCAATTTTCACTATTGTTAGGTTTATTCTTCCTCCTTTTATTCCTTTACAGGGGAAAACAACCTCCTATCCCCTGACTTTTCTGCTGATTTTCTGTCCCCATCTGTGTTGCTGAGACGGGGGGGAGCTCTCTAAGGCAGCTCAGCAATTTTCACGTGTTAAACAAGAGAATTCTCATAACTGAAGACAGCAACTACCAGGAAAATTCAGAGCGTAAATGTTGAGATGTGCTTCGAAAATAATTTTTTAAATTGATAAAATATGTAGTTAGAAAGTCAGAATTGGTATAAGACTAAATATCAGAGAAAAAACTAAACCCTGAAAGTCAGAAACTCTAGTAAGCACAAGGCATAGCTCCTCTCGCACGCAATGTTAGAACATTTTACTACTATATTAGACTAATACTTGATCTTTCTAGGGGTACAGATAGGGAAAATAATGCCTAACATACATAATTGATGGCATTTACTGTACATCTTTTTGTGATGATGGCTTCCTCAGTGACTTATCAGTTTCCAAGTGACGCTCCAACTTCCGTCTATTTATTTGGGTGTGATCAAAATAATCACATTAGGTGGAAGAAACCATTCATGGTGACCTGATATAATAAAATAAGTAGTTCCTGGCTTTCAATATCCCCTGAAGTCTTCAGTGTTTCTCCCCTCTTATTTATAATGAGGTCTGAGCCACGGGAAAGCTATTATCTTCCTCTGTTGACACGTAGATAATGACTAGTTGAACTGAACTCTTAGAAGATAATTAGTAGTGACACAAACATTTGATAGAAACGCTTCTGTGGTGGACAGTATTTTCCACAACTGCAGGCAGGAACTCAGTTGTTAGCCCTCACAAGAAGAACTAACCATTCTAACATTAGAAACAAATATTCAAAAGACACATCATTTAAGACTGTTCCTGGCTGCTCTTTTACTGGTGCTGCTCAGTCTGTTCAAACCTCTCCACTTCTGAGCCATTACCTCTGCACCTCTACCAGAGCTTAAATTCTTATAGATTATTTCCTGGAGCCCCCCATGCTCTGCAACATGCTATAAAAACTCCAGGAGGGTTGCAAATATTTACTGGAGCTCCACTCTGGACAGCTCCAGCTGAATTTAAGTCCTGATCTCTACCATTAAAGTCTCCCTCTTCACTTCAGTCTACACCTCCAAACCCCTCTCCTCCTTACATCCTTTAGTGTCGTCCCCCTCGACCTTCTCCCAGCTGTATCCTGAAAGAACACCTGCACTTTTAGGGCTTTAAGTGTGAACTGTCTCTTCTTTTTGCCGCTAAGCCATCTCTCTATCTTGCTCACCTAGATGGGGGTCCTGCCCACCTCTGACATGCTGTTGCTATTCTGAAGGTACACCAAACCAACACTTAGTCTTCTGCACTAGGATTCGGTCTACCCCAAACAGCTTACAACCTACACTGAAGACATAGCAAGTGAAAGAAACAGACACAGGAGGAATGAGACAGAAGGGGAAAGATAACAGCAATACAATCATGTGACTCACAGATATACTGCTACACTCCAAACCCATTATGCTGCCTAAACTAAAAATCTTGGCCTCTCTCTTTAACATCTCCTCATGGTTGTGTAGCTGTCAGCTCAAGCTCAATATGGTTAAAACAGAGCTCCTAATCTTCCCCACAAGCACCTCCCTACTACCTCCTTTCTTGATAACTGGACAGCATCACTCTGTCACTAAGGCCCATCATTTGGCCATCATCTTTGACTTGGACTTCTCTCTAGGTCCTTCAGGTTATGAATCTGGCCAGTTCTTTCTGCATAACATCTCTAAGAAATGGCCTTTCTTATCTACCCATATAACTCGCATCAGCTCATGTCTTGATTACTGCAACATCCTTCTCCCTGGCCTTCACAAATGCAATTTTGCCCCGTTCATATCCATTCAGAAAGCTGCTGCAAAAATCATTCTCCTACCCCATTGCTTTGACTGTCACCCTTCTTTTTGCATCACTCTGCAGTGCTTGCTTCACCTCCGCAATCACATTAAACACCAGCAGCTTGTGTCTTCACTTTCAAGGCCCTTTGTGGCCTAACCACATCCTACCTATCATCTCTCATTCACCACTAGATGTCGATTCCCATCTTCTATTGTTCCACAATGCCAGCCTCCATCACCCACTTGTTAAATTTTCACACAATCACCTGTATGCTTTTTTCCATGCTGCCCCTCATGCTTGAACAAGGTCTCCATAAATGTCTGCAAAACTAACTCATTATTCTCCGGGAAATTCCTTTGCTGTGATGCCTACAAAAACTTGATAACAGTTAGGTTAACAGTGTGCTGAGATCACAGCCTATCCCATGCTCAATACTGTCTTACTATTTCTTGTACTTCTCCATCTGTTTGTATCCATCTACTGTCTATTGTCTTATACTTAAATTGTATAAGGATCTATACTTGGGTAGGGACCATCTTTTTATCTTGTTTCTACAGGATCTAATACAATGAGATCCTAGTCCATGACTAGGGCCCCTAGACGTTATGGTAATGTAAATAATTAATTAAAATGTGGTTTCTCAGCACACAGCATCAATGTCATAGCTTCAGATAACACCAATCAATAAATATGATAAGAATAAGCAGCTCTTCATTTACGATAAACAGAGGAATCCAAGAGAAAGAGTAGGGCAGGCTAATGCCCTTCCACTACCGGGAGACAACAGATGACAGACTTCAGACATTTCAGCTCATAGCATGTGCACAACAGGAGAATCAGCATTATAGGAGCACACTGAACAAGGGATGTCAGAGAACAGAAGATCAATTCCCTATTCAGGGGACAGGAGAGTTTAGATGCACACAGGAAAGTTGCACAGCCACCCCTACTCCTGTGTTTTTGAGATATAAGCACCGAGAGAACCCCTCCCTAACCTCAAATATTTTGGGGTGAGGCATTAGCAGTCTGTATAAGACAGCTCCTCAACCACCCCATTTTTGGAGGGGATTTATGCACATGGTACCTTTCTAAGTTTGAGAGGGTTACACTTTGTGCTTTTTTAGATGGTTCTATATATAGGGTCCCCTAGCTGGCGGGAGATAGGGGGCTGTCCATAAAGATTACCACCACATCCCATTCTTGGGGGTCTGTGTAGACAACACCCCCCAAGTTTGTGATGCGGGTTGATACACAGAATGCCCTATAATCCAGTTGTAGTAAAGAGTACGTATGACACCTTCTGTGTTTGTGATGGCGGTTGCAGCGGTGAGTACACAGCGTGCCCTCACCTCTACAGTTTCATGGAAGTCTGTACAAAACACACAGCATTGCCCATGTTTAGTTGGAGGGTGAGGGGATCTACATACAGAATGCCCTTCATGAGTCAGAAGATCCTCTTTACCACACACTGGGGTTTCTGAGGGACAGAAGTGAATACAAGGCGTTCACATCACACATCCTGAGTCTACACAGACATCCCCAATTAGGCACTCTCCCTCCCAGAGGGTTTGGCAGTCTGGGTGCCCCATGGTTTCAGAGCACTCTCCTTTGCCTCAGGTTTTGGGGATCTCTATGTGAGAAGCCTCCTGGATTTGGGGACTGCTGCATTGTGCATATCCCCTTATGAGAGGCTTTCAGGGATGTATATGCAGGGAATGGGTAAGAGGACATTCCTGTACAAAGTGCCCCCCTTGCCCAGGGTTTTTGGGCAGCTGTGAACCAGAAGTCCCCATGGTAGGGGTGCTTCTATCACAGAAAGTTCTCCCTTGACCAAAGTTTTAGATGTTTACATGAAGTTCTACAGGAAGGGGCAAGGGGCTTGCTTTACAAAATGCTCCCCTAGACAGAGACAGGGGAGTGCCTCTGTGGCATTCTGATAAAGAGTGCTCCCCTAGCTGAGGATTTAGAGGTCTGGATATGAGGGTTTCCCTGAAGAAGAGAAATCCTGTCACTGGGGTTTCCCCTTTGCCTGAAGTCTGCATGCCGAAAGCACCTCCAGGGTGGGAGGTTTGACTGTATTAATTCAGTTCTGTTTTATTAGACCACATATGACATTATGTCTTTTGCAAATACAAAAAAAAAAAAGCAAACTAAAAAGGTGACATCCATGTCATACTACTAAAATATCAATCAGAACTCAATAAAAACTCTCTTCTTCAGCACAGTGCTAAAAGGGCAAAAAATTGCCACCTATTCAATTACTAACAGGGACTAAAATACTAAAAACATTATCTTTTGAGATGATGATGATGATAAAGATTCGTTTTCAGACAGAAGAGGTAAAACCCAGCATACTCAAAAGTCAGAAAACTCTACAATCTAGAAGATAATGAGGTAGATTCGCAGTTCTCAAACTATAGGTTGCGACCCTGTTTTAATGGGGTCGCCAGGGCTGGCATTAGACTTGCTGGGGCCCGCATTAAAGCTGAAGCCCAAGGGTCATGAGGCTCACGTTGCAAGCCCCCCACCCAGGGCTGATGCCCTTGGGCTTTGGCTCCCCCCACTTGCCCTCCATCCACACCCACCCAGGGTGGTACAGCTTTGGCTTTGACCCCTGTGCCCGGGGCAGCAGGACTCCAGCATGCTTAGGCTTCCCTCTGGAGTCACAAACTAATCGTGGTTGTCAGAAGGGGTGCAATGAAGTCTGAGAACCTCAAGGCTGATCTTCCAACAATTCAGGTTTCCACAGGCAAAAACAGATGTGAAGGATCTTTTCCATATCTGCCTTTAAATAAACCAGTTTCCCTAGTTTGAAAACTTAACTGAGTACATGCCTTACATAAATGAGATTTTGATAACTCATTCAAATTTGGTTCAACAACAAGGGCCGTTTTCAAAGCAGACAACCAAATGCAAATTCGTAATCATGAATCACAGCTAGATCTTTTTGTTAGGTACATCTCAAAGGCCTCCTCTCTGTCCAAGCTCCTGGGGTCCCCACATTTATTCCAAGAGCTCTCTGGGCTTGGGGCCCTGCTGCCCAGAGTGCATTCCATGCCAAAGGCCACAGGGCACTCCCAGAATCCAGGACCTCTGTGATGTGCTCTAATCCCTGGGAAGAAGAGGTAAGGGCAGATGGCTGTCACAGGGTTTTGGGGACCACGTGCTCACAGCCTCATGAGCTCTGTGGGGTCCTGCACAGAGCACTGCCCTTCCCTGTGCTGGGACCCTCTGGATTCAGGACCTCTCTGTGCTGGGAGCCCTGAGGAATGGGGGGCTGCTGTCCCCCAGCACTGCCCTTCACACGGGCTGGGGACTCTAGGCTGGGACCCCCCCAGGTTCGGGACTCCTGTGTGCGGGGAGCCCGGGGGGCACTTTCAGGGGCCCCTGCCCGCCCCACCGCGGGTCCTTCCCCGCAGCCCCCACTCACCTGGCCGTTCCGCCGGCAGGCCCGGCCCCGCGAGGAGCAGGAGGAAGAAACAGCTCCCCGCGGCCCTGGCCCAGGCCATCCCCGTCCCCATCCCCGGCTCCAGCTCCGGCAGCTGCTGGCCTGGGGCAGCGGCCGCTCGGCGTCCTATGGAGCCTGCGCGCCGCGGCCTCCTGAGCCCAGCGTCAGCCCTTGCCCCGGCGCGGGCCGCCTCCTCCCGCCGGCCGGGGGTGGAGCTGGGGCGGGGGCACCCCAGGACAGGGGTCCGGGCCGCCCGGCACAAGGACGTGTGGACACGCTGGGGCGGGGACGCAAGGACGTGGGGCAGAGACACCCCAGAGGCACAGGGGCTAGAACTGGGGGGGCTGCTGCCCCCGGGGCTGGAAGCGGTTTCCATCACACACAGGGTTTACAGTTGGGTTCAGTGGCTCTCAGCCCCCTTGCCCAGGGGCAGAGATCCACGAGGGGGGCAGGCACAAGGAGCTGGGGCGGGACACCCCAGGGGCAGGGATCCATGGGGGGCCAGGCACAAGGAGCTGGGGTGGGGACACCCTGAGCAGGGAATCGCAGAGAAGCACAAGGAGCTGGGGCAGGGGACCCCTAGCGGCAGAAATAGGGTGACCAGACAGCAAGTGTGAAAAATCGGGACGGGGGGTGGGGGTCCTGTTGGTATCTATATAAGAAAAAGCCCCAAATATAGGGACTGTCCCTATAAAAAATCAGGATATCCGGTTGCCCTAGGCAGAAATCCAGGGGTGGGAGAGGCACAAGGAGCTGGGCAATGGTACATCCTGGGGGCAGGGTGGATTACACTTAGTAATTTCAGAAACAAATTCACAAATAAGTCTTGCACATTTAGCTGTGTATCTGTATAGTTGAAATTCAGGCAGGTGAACTCTGGATAAGAGAAAAATCAAAGAAACTAAATTAACTCTCAAAGTGTCAGGAAATTTCATCTAAAATTAAATAGAGGCTCCTTGCTCATCTCTGCAAAACAAGGCATACAACAAATGGTGTTCTCAACACAGGCAGAAAAACTCTTCATGGAATGAGAACAGGAGTACTTGTGGCACCTTAGAGACTAACAAATTTATTGTAGCATAAGCTTTCCTGGGCTGTAGTACTCCACAAGTACTCCTATTCTTTTTGCAGATACAGACTAACACAGCTACTAGTCTGAAACCTTCATGGAAAGAGTCTTCCTATGGCTCAGACTTTGGTATTATAACAAAGCAAATATCAAGGGATATGAGAAAAGCATTGAAGATGAAGACTTGGGGACAATTAGTAAATATAAAACTAGAACATGTTTAATTTCTGGGTTCCGAGATTTAAATACAGGTTGTCTGAGGCCCTCAAGTAAACAAGGATGAGAGTCAGAAGCTGGAAATGACTCAGGGAAGTGATGTTATGAAGAAAATATGTATGTTACTAAAAGTACAATGTGCATGTTGGACATATCATTCCCCATAGGAAATCATAGCTGTTGATAATATGGAACTAAACCACATGACATGGTGACTCCTCTACACAGGCAGTTTTTACCATGCCATAAAAAGGGAGCTATACCTTGCACTATAATCTAGTATGTTTGCTAGCTTTCCTGGACCTTATGTAAGACCCTGACTAACACTGCTAGCTTTCCTGGACCTTATGTAAGACCCTGACTAACATCTTAAGGTTAAACATCTCTTATTTGTTATGTTTTCTTCCAAAGTGGCTATTAAACTTGATTTATTCAGGGGATATTATCTGACACCTTTAAGAGAAAACAATACCCTGAATCTGCTTTACTATGGTAGATAATATCCTGGTTATTGGCCGTAGAGCAAGAGACTCCAGCCTTAAAACATAAATGATGGCCCAGAAGACCTGAGGGTCCAGTGAGGGCACAAGGATGAAAGCATTATCAGATAATTGGATCCCTCACATCCCACAATTGTGATTTTATAAATATTTTAAAGAACAAAAACATTTGTATTTCAAATCCCCATTCGTGGGTAAAGTGGGGCACTTGCCTGTATATTCTTAAAAATATTTTTTTACATGAAATGTTAGGTCTTTGGTTTTCTTGGAAGTCCAGAAACCAGCTAAATCCCTAGCAGAATCTGTTGCTGCGAAACACCATCAAGGCATGAAGAACACCTAGATCAGACAGCAGCATATAGTCACAAACATTGACCCTGATGCTGCAGTCATTAATGTGTAATTTAACTGACAAAATAACACAGTAGAGGGGCTGAGGCTTGCCTCTGCACATTCATAAATCAGAGAGAGGGTTCCTGACTTTTATTAGATAAACAGTTCTCCATGACAGGTTTCAGAGTAGCAGCCGTGTTAGTCTGTATCTGCAAAAAGAAAAGGAGTACTTGTGGCACCTTGGAGACTAACAAATTGATTTGAGCATAAGCTTTCGTGGGCTACAGCTCCACATCATCGGATGCATGCAGTGGAAAATACAGTAGGAAGATATATACACACAGAGAACATGAAACAATGGGTGTTACCATACACACTCTAATGAGAGCAGTCAGTTAAGGTGGTTATTATCAGCAGGAGAGAAAAAGAACTGTTTCTAGTGGTAATGAAAATGGCCCATTTCCAGCAATTGACAAGGAGATGTAAGGGGGGAGATAAGCATGGGGAAATAGTTTTACTTTGTGTAATGGCCCATCCACTCCCAGTCTTTATTCAAGCATAGTTTGATGGTGTCCAATTTTCAAATTAATTCCAATTCAGCAGTCTCTCATTGAAGTCTGTTTCTGAAGGTTTTTTTTGTTGAAATATTTCGACTTTTAGGTCTGTAATCGACCATAACTCACCCATAACTATTTCACATTTGGGGACAATGTGTACCTTCAAATCAGCAACACTGCTATGGGTACCCACATAGCCCCACAGTATGCCAACATTTTCATGCCATGAAAGCTTATGCTCAAATAAATTTGTTAGCCTCTTAGGTGCCACAAGTACTCCAGTTCTCCATGAGGCAGCCTAGGGAAACTTAGGCGCAAGTACGTTTTAAAACCAGTGTGATCCCTCAGCATCCTCAAAAAGTGGTGATCCATCAGCTAGGTTCAGCTGAGGGACTGAAGTATGGAGTGGTAGCACAGGGAGGGAATTAGGGTCCTCTCTACTTTGACATCTCTGGTAAGAAAGCTGTAGAAAGAGTAAGAAAAGGCACATCACAGGAGTTCCCATGATTATAGCTAAGCAATAATGCTATTTTATTTTCTGATGAACAGATGGTTCAATGGGAAGCATGTTTCTTTTGGAGTCACCACTGAACCAGTATCTCAGCATGGTAGCAGGGGTGCTGTAAGATGGGTGTAGTATTTATTTACCAACAGTTGCACTGAAGGATTTGCCTTCACTGGAAATCTTTACATCACTGTTGGTTGGTTGTATAACAAATATTCTTGAGTTCAACCACAACTATTGGACTTGAAGCAAGAATTAATTCAGGGAAGTCTTATATCTAATGTTATGTAGGGAGTCAGACTAGTCAGAGTTTCTCGCAACAAATTTTTTGGTGGCCTCAGAGTTTGGCCACCAACTCTTGCGGGTAGCCACACTGACACTTTTTCCTAAAATTATTTATTTTACCTAAAGTTAATAAAGTAATGTGCACATACATACATCCAAATCATTGTAATTTATTTATGTAAGGTTTGGGGTTTTTTTTGCAGACAATAATAAAAATCGTGCATAGTTATCTCTATTCTTTATTGGCCCTAACAGAATAGAAACACAAATAAGGTGCTTTGCATGTTCTTGTCTTTTATATTATTGTTTCTTTTGCTTTTTTGGTAAAAGTGGTTGTCTGTATGACAATTGTGAAGTAAATTTAAAAATGCTTTGACATAATAGAAGTCCAAATAATAATGAAAAACATATCTAGGTGGCTTGGGTCTGGGGAGGGGACGCACAGATGTGCCTGGCCCAGGGCTCCTCGGTGCGGGAGAGGGGGCAGGTGGGGGGGGCCCTCAAGGCTTTGGCCAGGCCAGAACTCCTCCGGATGAAGGGAGGGGCACTCCGGGTTTTGGCCAGCTCAGGGCTCCTCCGGGCAGGTGTGCAGGGGGCGGGTCATGGGGCTTCAGCCAGCCCTGATCTCCGGCCACAGGGGAGCCGCTGGGGGCTTCTCTGGCTGGGGGGCTTGTGGCTCCAGGCACAGGGGGTTTCAGGGCTCCAGCTGCCAGGCGGGGAACGCAGGCAGAAGGGGTGGAGTAGGAGGCTAGCTTCTCCAAAGGGGGGCTTTACCTGCTGCCCATGCGCCCACTACTCACCTTCTCAGCCCTCACCTGGTTCCTGTGCCCCTCCTCACTCCCCCACCCACCACTCACCTCCTCACTACCCTGCCACAGACACCCCTCCGTCCACCTTGTCACTCTACCGCTTGCAACCAGACCCCATCTCATCACCCTGCTGTTGGCTTGCCACTTGCCTCCTTTGTAAAGAACAAATGGTGTCAAACCAATCTGATAGCTTTCTTTGATAGGATAACGAGTCTTGTGGATAAGGGAGAAGCGGTGGATGTGGTATACCTAGACTTTAGTAAGGCATTTGATACGGTCTCGCATGATATTCTTATCGATAAACTAGGCAAATACA
>NC_133770.1:165953989-166060634 GCF_003597395.2 Chelonoidis abingdonii | reverse complement strand
GCTTTGACCCCTTCTAGCCAAGATTTACAGGCTGATTCTGTTCGATTTTACAATTACGGTTCTGAAATGTATGAAGCATGTAGTGAGGTATTATACATTTGGTAGAAGGTAGCATGTTCTGGGTGAACTAGGAATTAATCGTATAATTGCTCTTTAAAGTCTAGCAAAACTAAAAGTTTTTTATTGTCCAGGATGAATATGATTAGCCATTCATTATAGTGGGCAACGTCCAGTTACTTTTAATTAGCTGTACAAAGAATGGTAATGGGAGACAAGACAAACAGATGATCGGGATTTAATAAGCATGAACACCAATAGCTTTTAAAAAGCCACATGTCCCTTTCATACTTTTAGGCAACAAACTATGTTAGTAGTGCTAGGGAGAAAAAAATGAGTACTTTTTGAAACTATGCATATTTAGGCCTATACCATAAGAACTGATGCAAAGTACAAATAACTTCAAACTGATTTCTTTGTCCTTTCCCCCAGTCATCTGAGTAAAATAGGCTTCCCCCAGCATTGACTCTGGAAGAAGCATATGTAAAGGGACTTTCACTTTACATAGTACAAAAATGAGTATGTAAATTTAGCTCCTCCACTGTTCGTGTTCACACATTCATCTACCTTCTCTTTGGGCTTGGTTGCCAGGTTGAATGTATAATCCGTTACGTTGGATCACTTTTCTTGTCCTCCCCCAACCTTCCCTCCCTGTGCTCCTTGGCAGCCTCTTGCTGAATATGGTGTCTCCTCTTAAATCTGTTCACCAATGTCGTCGTTAAAGACCGGGTGAACGACAGAGTCAATTCCCCTTGGATCCTGTTTAAAAACACGGAAAACTACCAATCAATACAAGTTATTGTTGCTTATAAAAAGAGGAACAAGCTTTTAATTTATAAAGAGACTAAAAAGATAAAAAATCATTCTCTCTGTTAAAAACTCAAGATGGAATAATACTTACAGTTTAAGTGGGTTGCATAGCTGCCCAAACTTATCCATGATATGTCATATCAGACCCTCAGAGGAACCACACCTCATAGTGTCTATGGGTTTTTCTATTTTTCGCGACAAGTTACAGAAGCAGAGGGTTTAAAATCTCGTCAGCAAAAAAAGGGACATTATACAAGTTGGAAGTGCGAAAACCAACAAAAACGAATAAAGTATATGTCCTCCCCTTTGCTGGCTGGTGTACTGTATCATTTTGAACGATGAGGAGGCTGATTCAGAAGATGTGAGAGCTCTGATTTGACGTCTAGGGCAGGTCTCTCTTAGTCCACCCAAAAACCGAACAACCCCCAAACAAGAGCACAAACAAGACTTCCTCCACAAGATTTGAAGATCTTGTTCCCTTATTGGTTCTCTGGCGTGTTTGAGAATGTCAGCCAGGTTTACTGAGCTTCCTTTAACTTACAGGTAAAAGAGGCATAACCTTAACTATGATGTTATGACAGGAGGTGGATAACAGAGGTCGTAAGGGCTATCCACCAAACATCGCTTTGGTTTAGCATGGTAAGCAATTGAACAGAGATCTTTTCGATTTCAACTTGGACACAAAAGGTGTCCTTGATCATCAGATCTCCTTGGGTAGAAGTTAGCCCAACCCCGGGAAAAAGTTCTGTTTGTACTAGCTCCTTAGCTTTATTGTCATGGAAGCATGTGTTGCTTTAGCGGGATGGTCTCTGGGATCGAGGTTTCTGCATAATAGTCTAATACAACCAGCACATGTTGGTGGCCCCGATACTGTTCTTCTCTAGGCGGGTCCAACCATCAGAGTCTATTGGGCTATGCGTTCAATGGTAACCTTTCTTTTTGCGAGAGGGTGGTATCTTCAAAAGGGATAGGCATCCTCCGGTGGGTTAGCTGACGTGGGCCAAGCTTGGGGCGAATCGTGACCTGACATCTGCTGTGACAAAGGAGAGAAGCAAGGGAATCGTCCTGACATCTTATTGTATTCCTGGACCCAGAGAATCTCGCAGTGATCCCGGCCTGTAGATATTGGCGTTTTCTCTCCTCGCCCTAGACACAGTATCTGTGCCTATCATATACAAAGTGACGTGTAGCAACGCATTTGTGGCGAGCACCAACCCCTCATTAGCCTTTTTGAATGTTTTCGACTATGTCCCCAGAAGTGTCGATGTCTAAATCTCTGCTCCTGCCATATATCTTCACCCACTTAACGAATATCCGGGAAGAGCAGATTGTATTACCTTTTGAGGAAGTCGTGCTCTCCGAAGTGTCGTCTGTTGCGGTCTAGAACCGCGCTGAAGATTCGGATAAAGAAGTGCGTTCCTGGACCCCAGATTCTTCCCTAGTCTCAATGAGATTTACGATTCGGTATCCAGCCTTCTCTTTACGTGACTGTAATACATAATTAGGGGGCTCCATCCTGCCGGTAGCTTCCATATCCGAAGCAGAGTCGTCTCCTCCCGAGGTACTACACCTGCTTTGAGAGATCCCGGCGCGGAAATACACTAACTTCTGCTTTTTGTTCCAAACGAAAGACATCTTTTCGTCCAACCATACGACTCGCCTGGGCCAGCCTTACGGTCACCTTCCATGTTGGTGAGTTTTCTTAGCTGATGGTCTGTGGCCAGTGTCCATTCCTGCCCCCCTTCAGTACTACGTAACAGCTATGTCTTCTGGAGGTCCCTCATGCGCCTGTTGGGTTACAGGATTTCCATGCTCTTCTATTAAGTAGTATCCAAAGCCTTTGCCTGCTCAAGTCGCCTTCCTTATCATATATTGGTCTTCCGTCGGAGGAGACTTGTTTGGCCCTAGGGGCTGAGCAATGAGTCTTGAGAGAAAACTCAGTAAATAAAAGCAGACAAATTGGCCGCCAATCCAGAATCATGCTAGGAGAGCAGACGGCTTAGAATAAATCTTTCCCGAGTATAAGAATCTTGCTTTATTCCTGCCATCCCTCTTTCTTTTTTAACCACAAGTAGATAGCGCACAGGTTATACTCACTGTCTGGCCAGACAATCAGCGTCATTCACTCCCTCGATAGTGCCGTACCTCCCCTTGAGGTGTTCTGGGAAGTGTGGGAATAGTAGTTATAGTTATTCCACAAACCCCTGGATCAGCTCAACACTACCCATGAACTACAGGATATGGGGAGTTCGAGGCGAAACTACGTACCTGCTGTCATTTAATGGTTTTCCCTGAAACCTCTTAATCTCCAAACCTAGGTCTGCGATGGATGGAGTGCCATAGTGATGAATACCATAGGCCAGCAGTGAGTGACATGACAGGAATGTTTTCAGGAGTATGAGGGTCAGTATGCTATTGAGACCCAGGCCTCCTGAGAAATGAAGTAATGGCTGGTAGCCCTCTGGACCCCCCCCCTAATCTGCACCACTTCAACGTGAGCTCCCCATTAGGTAGCTTGCGCTCCGAGATCGGGCTGACTACTTCCCTTACCCAGCTTACTCTTACCTGACTCCGGTTAGACAAGTAGAACTCCGACTCTTTGTTTCGACTTGCCTACGCCAGCTTCTGCACCTCCCCCTTGGAGTCCATCACACTTCTCAGTGCTGCCTGTGAGTCTTCTGCCCTCCATTTAATCTTCACCGGCCTCGGGGCCAACTTCCGCTGTGTTCATCTGTGAAGGCTTAAGACCCCTGCGACGCCCGCAAGGTGAGGCTCCTCCATAATCGGAACTCCTCCATGTTGGACCTCTCCCATCGGCCCTTAATGCGCCTTGCATAGGACTCTCCTTCCGCGGCTGCTGGCGCAACATGTGCTGCTATGCTTTGTCCCCCCCTTCCTCCACTCAGCGATTGCTCAGCTTTCAACACTGGCATGATACAGTTCCGGTTATATGGAACTCATTCCTACAGTCGGCACGGTCTCACGCATCATGCGCCAATCGCTCAGTAACCTCACCAGTATATACGTTCGGTGCTCTGTCGAGTTACGGCTCTGATCCGAGATACTATGACCGCTCTCAACGTCTCACCACTCTCACATGTCTCCTTCTGTAGTCAGGCCCTTCCTTCTCCTCTGATGCTCGCTGTTTCAGCTCCCGTTTCTCTTCCCAGTGCCTCGGATAGTGGACAACTCTCGCAGGTGTCTCTGGCGGCTCGCGAGAACGCGTCTGTAGACTCCGGCCGTGCTGGACTCAGCGTATGCAACCCGCATCAACAAATTCTAGGTCGTAGTCTTAACCCTCTCAGATGTGGGATTTTTAGGCAAAATATTTCTAATGTTTATAGAAATCACCGATGGGTTCACAATTCCCGCCAGTTTCAGACCTAGCGACATTTTGTGCTTGTTAACGCGTACCTATCGAGAAGGTGCAGCTTCGTTCACATCTCATGAGGCTGACCAACTTCCCACTTCCAGGTAGGTTGTACGATGGGCCACAGGATAAGTGTCAGTCGGACGCTTCACTATGCTATATATACACAGCCCATCTCGACGCCTATCGTCTCGCCGCGATCCTCTAAGAGAGCAGCGTAACGTGTCCTCGGCGTGCTACAAACGCTTTGAATAACCGACACGGATATACGTACACGGCTATTGCAGCTGTGCGCCATGGAGCTTGTGAACCTGGTATCGATCGACCGACCGGTCACAGATTCATCATACGGCCGCGATGGCTGTAGATAAGCACCTGTCTATTGACCAGCAGGATTATATTATGGAAGCCATCTGTTACCTTCTGGTTTACAAACATTCTCCAAACTAGCCTCCACTGTATAATGTTCGGGTTCTAAGCCTATAAATCCATTTATATTTGGAATGAGTCCGTCAGCGATCTATCGCTCATTTTATATCTCCCATTTAAGACACTGAGGTCCGTGAACGACCGATGTCTCCTATTAGTACACAGTCTGAACCAATCCTAATCGGTCTCACTATTAGTACATTGTTTTTTTCCCGCTTGTGTGCTAAAGCTAATATTTAATGACTAATGGATTGTTCTTGAGAAATAGATTTTTTCAGAATATCCAAAGCAAGTTGTCTGGTCTTCATGTCCGTGTAAATAGAATTACATAGTAAAATCGGATATTACATTTGGCATACGTACCTAGGTTACCTAATTGAACCCACGCACATATTTATCATTTATGCCAAGTTTACGTATATACAAGTGAAGAGCATTTTTCACGTGAATCAAGAATAATAAACATCAAATCTTAGGGTGCACACTGAAGACATGAATCAAAATTGTGAAACAATTCCTTGGAGTAACACTTGTGACTTCACAAAACGCCCATCTGTGCATTCTAGTTAAACATTGGATGTCTGGTGTTCCCTTTGTCAGTCCTTACCATTTCTGATATTTTAGATGATCTGCTTCGAAACATCAGCACCAGCAGTTAAACAAGAGATATAGTTATTGAATTTAAACTGCTACCATTTTAGCTACAGTTACAGGAATGAGGCAGTGCATGCTGCCAGTACGCCATTTTAGAATTCCGCATAAATAGCATGAGCTATCGCTGAGTAAAGGACTGGTGAGTGAGTGCTTATACGAGAAGCGTGCATTTTATTCAGCAAGTGCTATGCTAAATATTTTTTGTCTCATTGCTACTGAATGCAGTTTTTTGAAATCATGATATATCTTCTTAATGTAATGTCCTCAACGATAACAATGGAATCTGTAGACCAGGAAAGCCAGCTGATTAATTTTAGTGAAAGAATTATATATCATTCATTTTCTGAAGTTCTTCATCTAGGACCTTCATGTTAGCTCAGGCTATTTTTTTTAAATAACTATGTCGCGGGGAAGAAAGACCTTAAGGTCCATGGATAGCGAAGTTGTGGGTTCTATTGTAGCGATTCTGAAGAATCCGCCGAACTTAGTGGTTGAGTGATAGAAATTGTGGCATGGTTGTATTGGCATGGGGCTTCTGGGCGTTGCGTTTTCCGAGTAGTCCATTTAATTTTGCTGGCTTCAATTCCACGGTTGCAGTGAGTTCATCTGCAATTTATATTATTACTCTTACTTGACATAGCCGATTCTAAGCACAATGAGTGTAAGCCACTTGTGAGTCCTCTGTTCCAATACTGCAGTACACTTGGATAAAATTACTATAAAAAGGTGGAATCTTCCTATTGTGAAACTGGGTTTATTCAAGTGATAACACCCAATTACACATATTCTGATGTGCATAGTTGAAGACCTCTCCATTGGAAATGGTTAAAAAGGACTCAAAGCTCATCATCATTGCAGACTTCTAATAATGCCCATTTTTGGGATATAAGTCAGCTTAGACTGCTGAAATTATGTTTCTCGCATATTCGCTTATCCCTTTCTCCAACTTGTGTCTCCCTACGCTGTCCTCCAGACTTTCCATGTCCCCAAGAAAGAGATACCTGTAGCCCCAACCTCCTCCCATAATCACACGATGTTAAAAGAATACGCTTTTCTGGGCTTGTGCTGCCGAATCGAGTTTCGTTTTATCTTTATAGCATTTTTGTGAGCCTGAATTTCATTTTGTACAACACCAGTCAACGGATTAGACAGGTCTTAAAGATAATACACAGTTTGCCAATTCATTGTTAAGTTGACTAAGTATGGGTTTCAGTTACTAGTTTTTTATAATGTGTTTCTGTTTGTTTTGTCAAAGCAACATGAATTTAAAGAAGACCCTAAATAACGAAATATGTTATAGGCCGTCAGCGAAATACTACCTTTGAATGGCGGCGAAAGAGTGCACCATACATCAATTTTCTGATTACATAACCTCAAACTATGCAGTAGTCTGTAGTCAGACATAATAGTAGGCATGCCTGATGAACAAAAAATGAAAACAACAAAAGGCATATCTGAATGCCCATGACTGCAGAAAACTTAACTGGTCATTTCAAAATATTGATCTGTGTCTAAATGCCAGTGAGGGATCTAGGTTCTCATCTCCCAGTTACTGTATCTGTTCTGTTAGTACTGGCTCTTGTTTGCGTTAATATTGATGCAAAGATTTCTTTTTTCTTTCCTCCCTTGCTTATGCGGAACGGTTAGGGTAAACTTTCCGCTTACGGTAGTTGCTCTCCTGATGTTCACTTGAATTATTGCACTTGTAAAAGGTCCAATTCATGAGAGGAAGAAAGCTCAGGTGTGAAAAGTTACTGAGATTGGAAGGGTTATGGTGATTAGACCAGTCATGGTTCAATATGGCTTTGTTGCCTACAATTAGCTCCGAGTGGAAACACTCGAGCTGACACGATCCATAACACGTGTCCTTATCGGGAAAAATAGTACCTTAATACGAGCTGGAAATTTTTCACTTATCACTACCGCCGCGCGCAAGCTGCAGACCACATTGATAGCGAGTGCCATTGGCCATTTAGCATGTTATGGTCCCTAGCCCGAACAAGCCAAGATAATCGCAGGATACAATCTCTGAAGTCACTTCACTCGTTCCCTCAGCCGAACCTTTTTAAATGTTCTTCATAGTATATATGAATTACATTATACTCATTTTCTGTTTCCCTACTTTGAATTTGTTCAGCAGCCAAAGTCTTGCGAGGTTCTTTATGCTCAGGATGTTGTGAGCCGTTTATTTATGGTTCAAAAATGTTCTTGTATTATTTTGTGTTTAAAGTGGTCCCTGGCTTCTTATTGACGAGGTTATGAATTTTGTAGCCAATTAAGGAAAAAAATACATTTAATGGCTCGGGGACTGCCATACATATTTCAATTTCTGCCACCAGTCCCATGAGACATTCGCAGCCTAGAGGTATGTTAAAGTTGTTTTCATTTACAGTAAACTAAAGATAGAATATATCTACAAAAATGCAAAACGATTCTTATGAAGTGTTAGTGTGAATCATATTTCAGCATTCAGAGCATGCTCTGTGATCTTCAGATCTGAGAGAACCTCATCAGACGTCCACCTTTATAGTACACAACTAGGAGACATTGTTCAAAGTCAAAGATTTGTTCTACTTGAAACATTAGGGGAATTATTTTCTTTTTCATTGATGCACCAAACTTGGCTATTTCTACACTGGAGAGGTTACAGTGGCAACTATACATGCTCTGCTACTGTTGTAAGATCTTTTCGTGTAGCCACTCTAGCAGATAGGAGATGCACTCTTCCGTCGACATAACTAATCCACCTCCCAACGAATAGCATTCTAGGTCAGCAGGAGACACTATGCACGTAGACCACTTATGCTGGCATAACTTATGGTTTGCTCAGGAGGATGGTCACACCCCTGAGCCGAAAATTTTGCCAACAAAATGTAAGTGTTAGACATGCCTTACACCCTTTTTTAAAAGGCTACAAGATCTTACGGGAAGTATGTGACCTGGTCAGATTTTTGTGGAATGTAAAAAATTCGATTAGCATGTAAGCCCGGAGACAGCCTAGTTTAGATGACGAGCTGAACAAAATCTCACTAATGGAACCTTTTATACATTGCAGTACTGACAACAGTATCCCACTGGTGGCAGCTCTGCGCCACATATGCCAAAATCTCAGTCTAATGACAGCAGTTCAGGGATACCTAGGAGCCCTATTGCTAGTATACCTTTAGACCTCCAACATCAATTGTTTCTAGTTCCTGACTCATACACAGTCTCTATATTCTTATTATATTGTTTATATTCATGCACCTAGAGTCCTAGTCTTGACCAGAACCCCTATTGTTGCTAGGGCGGTTACAAACTATCGAGGCACGTCTATTGATCTGAGCCCGCATTGTACGACGTTATCGAGGGAACTGTGTCATGTATAGTTTCGATCCACATCAGGCTGAAGGCCTCTGGGCCAGTTGTATGTGGCTTGTCCCGACCTGATCTGCCGGGCCGAATCTTTTGTCCATATCGCTACCTTCTAACCAGCTGCCGCTCAAGGCACTTGTTTTGGCCCCCCCGCTCCCCCCCATCCCCACCCGCTAAACCCCCCCCATGCGCCTCCATCCCATAGTTAGCCAGCGTTCGGTTCTGTCCCTAGCAGGCATTAGTCTACTTGTCCTGAGCCTGCACTTAGAATTTTTCTCTTCTCATTTGCGTGGTCACCTGTCATGACACAGAACAAAAAGACGAGTCTCCTGCCCCATAGCCATTTACTGAGTCTGAACTGTCACAATGGTACGATCCGAGGGGTTTCTAATATTCGATTGGAGAAGGCCTCGCTGCGTATGAAGGGCCGTGGCCCTCCCAAGACGTCTGGGTCCCTGGCCCTACTTCTGGGGCTACGCCTCCCGCCATCTTCCCGGCCCCCGACTCTCCCCCTTCATGAATCCATTCCACAACCGTCATTCCAGACACTCTCCCCCGACTGAATCCCATGTCATCTGCGTAACCCCTCTCCCCGCGAAATCGCTCTACCCCATACTCCGCCCCCCCGGGATCCTACCCCTGATGCCCAAGCGTAACTAGCAAAAACTCTCACCCTGTTCCTAACAATACCCTCTCTCCCTGGCCGCTTTGTGTGAGCCCCTCGCTTTCTGTCTGGGTTCCGCTTAAACTGCACCCCTATCCCAGTCCCCGTCTCCCCTGTCCTCGCCTGACACTCCGCCCCTCGCTGCGTCGGCCCGAACCCATCACAATAGCAACCCCACTTCCTTCCAATCGCATCCTGCGATCTCTCGGTCCCAGTCTGTACACCCCCTATACCCTGTGAGGTCCAAACCTATTCTCCACACTACTCATCACCTGCCTCCGTTGCTGGTGCCTACTGTTCATGCGACTGCTTGGGACAGCAGCCTAGTGTGTGAGCTGCAGCTGCGCCCACGCCAGAGACAAGCTCACACCCAGGGTGTGGGCGGGGCTCTGGCACCGGCAATGCGGAGGCTGCAGGTAAGGCGGACAAGGCCGGGCCCAGATCTCTGTCTCACCTCTCAGTTGATGTTCCCCCATCCGTATCGGTGGGGAGGTCACTCCGTCCTTGGGTTGATCATGTGGCTGGTGAGGTTTGGGGGAACCCAGCGCCCCCCCTCCACCCCTTTACTCTGATACCACGTCACAGCCCTAGGCAGGCCTGTGGATGTGAGTGTGTGTCTTAGTGTCTCTTTGTAACAGCTGCATGACAGCTACAACTCCCTGGGCTACTTCCCCATGGCCTCCTCCAAACACCTTCTTTATCCTCACCACAGGACCTTCCTCCTAGTGTCTGATAACACTTGTACTTCGTAGTCCTCCAGCAGCAAACCCTCTCACTCTCAGCTCCTTGTGCCTCTTGCTTCCAGCTCCTCACACACTTCCTCTTCTCTGGCTCCCCCACTCCTGACTGGAGTTAGCTCCTTTTTAAACCCAGGTGCCCTGATTAGCCTGCCTTGATTGGCTGCAGGTGTTCTAATCAATGAAGCTATCTCCACTACCTTCTAGAAAGGTCTTAATTGCCCCCAGGTGCCTTGATTAACCTGGAGCAACTGCCATTTGGTTACCATGGTACTAGGGATTTGTTTAGCCAGGGGCTAACATATCTGTTCCTCAGTACTTTACTGTAGCCATCTGGCCTTGCCCCATCACAACACACACACTTGCACATGGACTCTCTCACACACACTGGAGGGCTGCAGGACATCCTTGCCTTTCCCTGGCTGCAAGGAGCTTGCAATTCCCCAAGCTAGCCAGATGTCTCTGGACAGCTCCGCACCCTGATGTGCTCTGGCCTTTTCAGGGAGAGCAGAAGCTGACAACATCTTTGTCAGTCAGAGCTTTCAGGAGCAGCTCTTTGTCCTTCAGCTTTTACTCCCTGCCACCTTTTGTTTTTTAAATTCTGAATTAGGGACTGCAGAGAGCCCCTATGAGGGGGCTGCAGATCTTTAACTAGGCAACTTAAGGTCAGGAAAAAACAGCTCTATTGTCCTGCAATTCTCATCCTCACTCAGCTGCAGACTGAGTCTTTTATGGCTCTCCACCTTCAGAGCTGTGGGTTCCTAATATAAGGAAGCTGGGAAGGAGGAGGAGCTGTACCGGGCTGGCTAGTGCAGGCTTAGGGTATGAAATCTTCCAGCCTGGGGCTAGCTCACTCTGTGTCTCACACAGCACTGAGTATGTTGGTGAAGTAATAATAATCAATTAGTCTGATTAATTTAATAAATTACATGATTAATAATGAGTAGACAGTTAAATAATGTAATAATTATTTCTAGGAGCTGTATGCACCCACACGATATAAAGATAATCCCTGCCCTGAGGAGTATGCAATCCGAGGCCTCAATCCTGCAAAGACTTACACACTTGCTGACACACGCTGTGAGTCGCCCCATAGCCATTGATGGGAGTAGTCACTGTGCACACAGTTAAATCTAGCATGGATCCAGACCTTAGTTATTGTTATTATATAGTGAGTGGTCCAAATTGTGCTGGATGCTTTATAGAAGATAAAGACAAGGACCTAGCTCAAAATATACCAGTCAGCATCCTTCACCTGCAGAGAACCCTGCAAGAAGGCTCGATGTCAGTGTTGCCAACCCTGAGCATTCCAAACTAATGAGTCAGGCCCCAATAATCGTGAGATTGAAATTATGAGCGTTTTACATAATAGTACATGTTGCATTCTTTTTAATTACCTCTAGACTTCACATTTTCAGGCTTTTCTCTGCAGTCAGGATGGCTAGAAATTTACTATGAAAAAGAGAAGAAAGCTGCAGTTCTCATGTAACCACCTATCCCAGAAGCCAGTGCTTTAACCAAATCCTTTGTGCTCTGCTGCAGGGGTGGAGAGTTCTGCTTATGGGGGTTTTGACCCCAGTGTAGTCAGGGGAAGACAAATGCCTTAAAGTTCACAGGTTGAGGCTGAACCCCTCAGGATTTCGTTGCTGTAATCTCTACACTGGCTAGAATGACAGCAAACACACAGACCATCTGCCCCCACCCTGTCAGTGTCCTCCTTCCTTACTGCTCATTGGTTGCACTCACAAGCAACCCTACAATAACAAACCAGTATGCCCATGTGCAATGGAGGACAGAGAGAGGAGTAGGGGAGTGGCAGAGTAGTCCGCTAAGGCATTCGTTTCCAAGATCCCCGGGGAACAATTTCAAGGGAGGGAGACGCTAATTTTGAAATGCGAGGAATAACTTTTCCACAAGCCCATTTCATACTGCAAAACAAAGGACAAAATAGACTAGCTGTGTGTGTCCATGTGAGTGCATGTTTGTGCTTGTGTGTGTGAGTGTGTGTTTGCCCATGCATACTGGGTGAGGTTTAGTAGTATTTCAGCCCTGATCTTTGTCCCTGCCAGCAGGTATATGGGATCTTGGGGAGCAATTACCACACAGGTGGGGTGCCAATTTTGTCCCTGCCAGCAGGTATATGGGATCTTGGGGAGCAATTACCACACAGGTGGGGTGCCAATTAATTTCTTTATTAAAGGAAAAAGGAAGTGGTGGGAATTTAACAATAAAATACGAAGGGATAGGGTGTTATGGCGGTGCCTGGTCACAATTAAGACACAGGTGATGGGAGGGGTTCTTATTGAACAGTGTAGGGCTTCTACAAGTGAGGGTACAGTAGTGGGGTATTCCCAAACGCACAATGTTAGGATACAGTACAGTTATAAGGCAACTCCATCTTTACTATAGGAAACAATTCTAGAATACAGCTCGTGGAATGTAAACCGTTACCAAAAGAAAGCAAAAATAAAATGGTGCTTCTTATATAAAAATGTTTACACAATCTTTAGATAGATAGTGTAATTAAGTGGTGGTGGGCCTTATATACAAATTAACACAATGGTATTATGTAACTACAAAGAATCAAATCAGCGGATATGTCTCGATAAGTAGAAATTTTATGCAAATGTTAGAAAATACTGACAATTTGGTGTAGGCGGATTATGCTGAAGTATGTACCTATAAGCTGGGTTAAAGGTACAGGAGGATATGGTAGAAGGGAGTGTGATTGATTAGTGGCAGAACTGCATAGAGAGGCAGAGAGTGTGGCTGGAAGCAGCCAGACACTTGAAAGCCCTGCAAGATGGTAAGGACAACGGGCTTAGAGAGAAGGTTTTAAGACCACTCAGGGGGGAGATATGACGGTGGGGAAAAACAGGACATAAAGTTTATACAGGGGGAGAAACAGCAGGTGCAGTTCTGGATAGAATATCGGAGGTGTGTGATACCACGAATATGGGAGGGGAGTGAAAAAGCAGCAAGAAGAGTCTGTACACATAGAGACTGGAGAAGCACCGGGATGGGGTGATGGTGAGACTAGGGGAAACAGGAATGTATACAGAAGGTGAGAGAGCAGCAAAAACTCCTTGTATCCTATTACTTAATCCAACAGCTAGGCAAAAACAGAAAGTATCCACAATTCGTAAGCAAAGACTATAACAAAGCGAACTTAACGAAAAGCACAAATAGAACAGCAAAACTTATAGAACAAGGCAGTGAAACTTATCAGCTCTACAATCTATAAGGGTAGCATACAATAAAGAACAAGGCTAGGCGTTTGAAACCTTACCAAGCTCTATTAATTTCTAACAAAAACATAATTATTATAACTGATAAACAAAACGCTATGGTTCACCTCTATGCATATGGGAAGTTACGAGCGCAGAGTGTAGCTATGCAGGTAATGGGTGGCGAGAATGCAGTCGGTAGTGACACTAGCTGCAAGGAGTATAGAGCCCTGAGGGGGGCAAAAAGCGCCTCAGAGGCGAAGAGGCCTTAGCAGTGCCGGGCAACAATGACTAAGTATATGTTTAGACAGCAAGAGCCGGAGTTTTAGGGAGACGGTTTTTAAGGAGGACAACGACCGAGGTTTAGCTTGAGTTGATTGGACATGTGGGGAGACAGAAGTGCCAGCAGGCTAAAAATAATAAATGAAAAGTATGGATGAAGTATTCACAGATGGGATTTTTACATTACTCTCCTGCCCGGAAGGATGATAGCACAAGGAAAAGGCCGCTCCTAAAGAGAACATCAGATAAGCGGTTAGGTCACGTGGTCTCTCCAAATTATCAGGAGATCTCCTTCATAGAGGCAGCATTATGTTCTTCCTCTATGTGAGGATGTTTTGTTCAAATAATCAGCGGTGTATGCACCATATCAATATGGATTAAATGTCGGAACAGAAAGAGGGAGAATAGCACCCCTCAAGAAATACCCTGGACTGATCTGACATCTGGCAAGTTATGCTAGGAACCGTTGACCTTTCATAAATGTATATACTGACAACAAATGTCTGTCTTTTAATACGACAATACAAGGAAACAATGTTCGAGCAAAAAATAGTATCTTTTGATATTGGTCCCTGTCTGTCAACATGCCTGCAGTGAGAGGATGGCGGACCATAAGACCTGTTGACACAGGATACATTCCTGGCGCAGAGTGTTCTGCTGCTGCAAATAGGTGACTCAAAAGCACATGAGGCCTATGACTCATGCCCAGGACCTTAAAAACACAATAGGTCTTGCAGCTGGACATTGTCTACCCTACACCGAGCCCAGGTTTAACAAGGTGATAACAGGACTAACCCTTTGAACAGGGCAGTGGTCCCACTTAGCATAAGTGGCCATCCCTTTGAGAAGGGCAATGGCTCTAGGTAAACAACTTTAAGGGGCCCTCCCTTTGAGAAGGGCAGTGGCCCTGCTAAACAACTTAACAGCCAGGGAGGGGAGGCCACAGGAGAACAAAAACAAAACGGAGTATGGGGACAGCTGTAAGAAAACAAAATGGAATAGGCGGATAGCTGTAACAGACAATCTTCAGAATCTTTCACACTGTATAATGGAAAAATGATTGCAGACAGCCACGCAGGAGTGGGGAAGAGAGGCAGGCCTTTGTCTGTAAAGCTCATCCCCAGATGGGCTCCTAACTCCATTGTTCCTTCTGCCGGCAAAACAAAACCCTGCAAAGTGCCAGCCTCTCTCTTTCTCTGCCTCTTTCTCCTTTCAAGGCAGCTCCATGGTGTCCCTCCCTCCTCCCAACAGGCCAAAGGAATGTCTCTTTATGCACCTCCCTGCCACTTTCCTAAGCAGCCCTATTAGCAAGAGAGCTCCTGATAACCCAGCACAGCAGTCCCTGCCTGCCGCAGCCCCACAGCCAGGATTAGGGTGACCAGATGTCCCGGTTTTATAGAGACAGTCCCGATTTTGGAGTATTTTTCTTTTATAGGCTCCTATTACCCCTCACTCCCTGTCCCGATTTTTTACATTTGCTGTCTGGTCACCCTAGCCAGGATGGAGAGGGCACTTTCAGGACAGCCCCAGAGAAGGGAGGCAAGGAATTCATCAGCAGCAGAAGCAGCATTCTGGAGACTTCAACTGGGAAGAAAGTAGTTCCTCCTCCCCATTGTGTGCAAATAGTAGGGAAGCTGACAAGGGTTTCTGAAGTTGCCCTGAGTGCACTAATGTTGCACTGCATTGAGGATGATAGTTACCCTGGGCAAGGGGGTTCACAGTGCCTCATGGGCATATGCTCTGTATTATATGTCAGGACCCCTTTGACCTGGGCTCCCTCCTACAAAGCCTCCTTCCATCACTGTATGCAGAAATTGTGATATGACAGGTAGCACCTCTTCCCTCTCTGCTGTGCAAACGGCTCCTGCACAACTTAACAAGTTTCTCTAGGGGGCCTGACACCCTGGAATTGGTTGATCTTTAGCCTCCCAAATGGAAACAAGGCCCTGACTTCATGAGTTTCACCATGTCTCTTGAGGTCTCTGCAGCTAGGCGGTTAATTTCCCTTCCCCACTCAGGGAGTGAGTGTAGGGTACAGGAAGGGCTATCCTGGATCAGAGCCGTGGTCCATCTTGTGTAGTAGCTACCAAAGTAAACACCTTCCCATCTCATCTGGCCACGTGCACCTGAGCCAATCCTGCGTCAAACTCTGACAATCACTTGACCCAAAGCCCAGTGGAGCCAAAGGAAATAATCCAGAGAACCCCAACTGACTCTGAGGCCCAAAGGCTTCAATTTCTCAAAGCACCCACATGATTTAGGAGCCTAAGTCCCATTTTCAGAACTGATTTAGACACTTAGGGACACATTTTCAAAGGCACGTAAGGATGCAGAGGTGCCAAGTGGAATTTTCAAAAACACCCAGGTGCCCAACTCACACTGATTTCAATGGGAAGCACAGGTGCAAACATGAGCAATTATATTTTTATTTTATTTTATTTTATTGGCAGAGGGTGTGTGAAGATTTGTATAAACTCCAACATCTCTGCCATGTCAGAGGCTGCAGGCATAGGTGCCAGTTCCACAGGTGCTCCAGGGCTGGAAGGCACTGGCTCAGCTTCTCCTGCCCACAGCAGGAGAGGTCTGGGCAGTAGCCTCCACCAGCACAATTCAACCTAGCCCTGGGGCCAGAGGGGAGCTCCACAGCCTGCTCACGCCCAGCAGAGGCTGCCAACAAGGGCCAGGACTGAGCGATGTCCGTGGTCCCTGGGTAGGGTGACCAGACAGCCAGTGTGAAAAGCAGGACAGAGGTGGGGGGTGATGGGCACCTATATAAGACAAAGGCCTGACTATCAGGGCTGTCCCTATAAAATCAGGACGTCTGTTCTCCTGTCCCCAGGGAGGCCATCTCACTTCACCCCCAGGCCAGCATATGGTAACAGCTCTATCCATCTCCTGCTTTTGAGCCAGGGATGCTGGGTAAGGGACTCATCCCGCCTGCTGCCAGCACTGGGAGCAAACCCCTGGCCTGGAGCTGCCCAGGAGGGTCAGAATCTTATTCACATTTTCAGCAGGTTCCAAAAGTCTTTAACTGAACCCCCCAAATTTCCTCATCATCGCCCCCCCCCCCCCGCTGCTGCCTCTTTAATCCAGCCAGGCAGAAAACCATCTCCTTCCAAAGAAACAATAGCAACAGAGGTGTGAGGCCTCCCCAGCTCTCTCCTTGTCACAGGGAAGTGTTAAGGCTGAAATGCAGGCAGAGCCGTGCCAGGGCTGACATTATTAGAGACAGGACAAAAGCTCAGCAGAACCCTTGACTTGGCAGGCCACTAGGGCTGCTGCTGCAAAAAGACAACAGTAAAATACAAGTCAGAACTCCCTGCCTGGGACAGTGTTCTCCATTGGTACCCCCACCACTGGAGTCCTGCCCACCCACTCTCAAGAGCAGGTCTCCAGGTGGCTGACCTGGAGGAGCACTCCCTTGTAGCTTGAGCTATAGATCATGAATAAAAATCCCCAGTTATCACGTTCATAGAATATCAGGGTTGGAAGGGACCTCAGGAGGTCATCTAGTCCAATCCCCTGCTCAAAGCAGGACCAATCCACAACTAAATCATCCCTTTGATGGGTTGACAGGTTCTTGTCCCCATATCAGGCCAAGTATTGTTAAAATTATTCTATAGTTGGGAACCCTGATGTGCACAGGTGCAACACACACTATAGGAACTCTTTTATATTAACAAATAAATAATTTATTAATGCATTTAGCAAAGTCACGCACACTCTCATTCAGTAAGGTGGATAGAGATAATGCAGAACGTACATCTGAACATCCGTACTCACACCAGCCCTTGCAGAACAACTTGAAATGTTAGCCATTATCTTCCTTATAACCGTCACCCTCCTCATCTTCACCAGTGGCCGTCATTCTGACTCCTCTCAAGGACCACATCTCTCTTTCCTACTGCCCCAGGTTGGGATGCCACTCTTATATACGCTATGCTGATGTTACCATATCTAATGCATATTCAACAGAGGCTTCTCCCCTCTTCCTTACTTGTATTTCCTCCCCTTAGCAATGTTAAGGTGCCCTTCTTCTATAGGTTAGTATATTTATGATTTTAACTTATTATCATATACGTTAATTCATTGCCATGGAGCTCTTGCAGTCGGATGATCCATCCAAAACCTTCCAGAAGCTGGTGTCAGTTTATGTTTCTGTGGCTGGCTGATGTCATTATGGACAAAATTCCCCCTTACACTCTACTTCCAGGTATGGGTTACCTACGTTTATCTATGCCAAGTTCATAGGCCTCAAGCCTAATGCTAACTGTTGAAGCCTATGTCTTACAGGATACAAGCCTGTAGGTTCCTTGCATTACCTCTGACTATAATAAAGCAGAATATAAAGCAAAGCAGTGACTATAATAGAGGTAAGCTGGCCCACTGGGCTACACTCTGAACTCCAGCTCCAGCACATTGAGCTCTTTGGCTACCTGCACTGAACCTATCATGGCCCTCGTCACCAGTTGTCAAGGTTCCTTCCCCATTCTGAACTTTAGGGTACAAATGTGGGGACCTGCATGGACACTTCTAAGCTTAATTACTAGCTTAGATCTGGTAACACTGCCACCATCCAGAAATTTCAGTGTCTGGATCACTCCTTGTCCCTCTCAAAACCTTCCCCTCCCTGGGCAGCCTTGAGAGGTTTCACCAATTCCCTGGTGAACATAGATCCAAACCCCTTGGATCTTAAAACAAGCAGAAATTAACCACCCCCCTCCTTTCCTCCCACCAGTGCCTGGTGAGTCCAGATCCAATCCCCTTGGATCTTAAGACAAGGAAAAATCAATCAGGTTCTTAAAAAGAAAGCTTTTAATTAAAGAAAGAAAAGTAAAAAAAATCATCTCTGTAAAATCAGGATGGAAAATACTTTACAGGGTAATCAGATTCATATAATCCAGAGGAATCCCCTCTAGCCTTAGGTTCAAAGTTACAGCAAGCAGAGGTAAAATCCTCTCAGTAAAAAAGGGACATTTACAAGTTGAGAAAACAAAAATAAAACTAACCAGCCTTGCCTGGCTATTACTTAAAAGTTTGAAACATAAGAGACTGATTCAGAAAGATTTGAAGAGCTTGGATTGACGTCTGGTCCCTCTTAGTCCTAGGAGCGAACTAACCCCAATAAAAAAGCATGCACAATACAAAGACTTGCCTTCCACAATATTGTTGATTCTGTAAAGTAATCTTGTGCCCCATTATTGGTCCTCTGGTCAGGTGTCAGCCAGGTTTACTGAGCTTCTTAACCCTTTACAGGTAAAAGAGGCATTAGCCCTTAACTATCTGTTTATGACACCAGTCTAGCTAGAAGGGCACTTTAACACAACTGCCATACCAGAACCGATGAGGTATTTAATTCCTAGGGATTTAGGGTGCAGAGGCTGCAGGAGGAAAGAAGTTGGCTGTAAGGGTATGTCTATGCTGCAAGAAAACACCCCTACCTGGCCTGTGTCAGCTGATGCAGTGGGACTCAAATTGCTGCCTAGCTGTTCTGAAACCCTGGGAGAGGGAGGGTCTCAGAACCCCGGACTCCAGCCCAAGCCCAAATGTCTACACTGCTGTTCTTAGCCTCGCAGCCCCAGTCAACTGACCCAGGCTCTGAGACTCTGTGCCACAGGGTTTTTATTGCAGAGTGGACTTACCCTAATTTACCCAAACTCTTTCATCCATTAGGGTCCGGCAGTCCTGTGCTGCAGAACCAAAGTGCAGGCCTTCACTCTCCTCCCTTCTTGTTGTAAAGAGCTCTTGTCTTCTCTGCTTGGCTAGCCGTCTCCCTGCTCTAATATATTTTCTTCCTTCAGTGCTGTTGCTTTGGCGGCTAACCTGGACTGCATTCTTCACAATTATCTGCCTTAAAAGAATACATCTGGAGCCAAACAGAAACATACAAAATGAGGATAACAAAATGCAGCTTTGAAACCAAAACAAACAACAAATCCCTCCTGCTCACCAGCCTGTTTATAACCAGGCTCACTGCCTGGGTGTGTATTTCACTGAGATCAGAGAGGAACTGTGAGCTGAGACATAGTATGGAGCTCTCCGAAAGGCAGCAAGCCAGAGACACCAAATCACAAGTACACTGGAATCAGAAGGGGGAATTGCGTCATAGCTCCCCACCATAACCTTTTCATGGAGTCACTGAATTTAAAGCCAGAAGGGACCATTGTGATCATCTAATCTGCCCTTCTGCAGAACACTGGGCAAAGAACCTTGCCCAGTGATTCCTGTATCTAGCCCATATCTTGTGACTGAGCGAAAGCATATTTTTTATAAACTATTCCCTGCACAAGCCCTCTTCCCTAATGGACGCGATCAGTTGCAACATTCTGCATGGATAGGAGAGTCTTAGGAGGAATGTGACCTTCTCTCCACTCCAGGCATCAACCAATATTTATTGATCACCCCTGGAAAAACCTATTAAATAGCCATTGGCATCAAAAGTTAGCAGTTGCCTGAGTTGGCAATGGACTGCCCTCGTTCCAAAGATGGACACCTAGCATTTGGTTCAGATATAGCTGTGGTGATTGATGGGTCTAATTCAGCCTGTCTTGTTCCACTTTATAACTTAATCATTTACACATTGTCTCTTCCAGCTCTTCCACAGTGAGCCAGGAAATGTCTTCATTCTGGCCTATACTGCACTAGAGCCTTATCCAGGACTACCTCACTGTTTAGGCTCCCTGAATCTAAATCAAACCTCCTTGTGCAGTCTGTGTTATCCTAGGTGAACCTAGCCTGGGGACTGCCCTCTCTGTTTTTAGAAGCTGCTTAGTAGGGGGGTGTACTGGGCCTAAGAATTCTGAAGCCAAGTAGGTTTTTTGGCACATTAATTTGCATGACAATAGACCCAGCATGCTACTCCAGCTACAGTTACCTCCTAGCAGAGCTGGTGACTGAGGCCTCCCGGAAAATCCAAAGGTTGGACTGTTGCCTGTGCCTGCAGAGATTTTCCCAAGTGCTTCACAGCTTAGAACTTTCACTATGTTTGTCCCCTAGACCTTGCTGAAGTGTTGACATGAGACAGATGAGGTGAATGATTTCAGCTGTCAGTTGTTTTTTGGACTGTTTAGTGGTTTGTGGCATAGATGATTTGGATCCGACAATCCTTTCCAAACCCATAAGAATGGAAGATACAGGCTTGATTTTCAGAGAGAGCCATGAGCGCTCATCACTTGCACAAGCCAGGCCACATATGCACAAGGGGAATAAACGTTAGCTATTTGTGCAATAACTAAGAAAGACATTTGCCTATAGCTTTTCATGGAACCAAATATGCCAAGAGAGCAAACCTCAAATAGTTTGTTCAAATCACTAGAACCCCCAGATAATAGCAGTTTGGTATATTTTTGTCTATGAGGAGCAAAAGGCAGAAAAATCTAAATGGAAGCCATCAGGCAACTCTTGCAAATCAAATTCTGAAACTTGAGGATTTAGGTCCTGATCCTCTGGTCAGATCCATGCAGAACACTCAGGGCATAAGGGTCTGACCACACAAATAAAATGAGAGGATCCTGGTCTTAGGTGGTATATAATAAACCATACTAAAATATTTGTGAGCTGGAAGTATCAAACATAGGAAAGAGGAACTCTGCTAGCCCATTTCTCCCAGAAAAGACAGAGGGGCATGATTTTAATTCAGGTCTTTCTTCTGGAAAACAAACTATTCACAATAAAATCAGACTTTTCCCTAGCCTTTGCCTCTGAATTCTCTCTCTTTTTGTTATTTTTTGTTTCTTAACTCCAGAAAGCTTTAGGCAGTTTGCATGAATTAACAAATAGTGGGGAAGCGAGTGTGTGTGTTGGAGGGGAGAGACAATATCACCAATCCCAACTGTTCAAAAATCGTGAGTCAAGCCCTAAATAATCATAAATTGTCTTAAAAATTCTGAGATTTGATACATCAAATCAGCAATGCTGGGTTTTGTGGTTTTGCCACCTAGTTTCCCTGAGCCTTTATCTCATACTTAGTTCAGGTTTACTCTGCAACCATGAGGGCTAGAAATTTACCGAAAGAAAGAAAGCTAAGATTCTCACTTGATCCTGGCAGGTGGGGCTTTAACAATCCACCAAATATCAGGAGATTATTATGCAGCAAGAGTTGGCAACACTGATTCCTGACCAGTTCTGCTCTTCTGATACGTTGCATGTCTGTTGCTTGGTTATTTTATTTGTTGTATGTCGGGCAGCCTGTGTCTGGCAGTGGCCATTGACTGAGTCTTGGCTGCTCCATGTAGGGTGACCAGATGTCCCGATTTTGGGGTCTTTTTTCTTATATAGGCTCCTATTACACACCTCCCCCCCCCCACACACACACTCCCATCCCGATTTGTCACATTTGCTGTCTGGTCACTCTAACTCCATGAAGCTCATTGCAGGATCGGGGCCTTAGATTGTAGGCGGGTCAGGGCAAAGACTGGCTATTTTTACTACATATCTGTACTACAGCCTAGCTCAATGGGCTCCCGGATCCTGATCTCAGAGACTCTGAGAGCTACCATAACACACAAAAATAATCAGGATATGAAACACACCCTGCACAATAAACTGCACTGTTTGGAACCAACCTTTAGAAACCACGTGGGTTTATTTGGACAGGAACACGCAAATCAAATGTAAACCAGAGAGGTGGCCAAAGCCCAGCTCTGCAGGGGAAGAAGGGACGTTCCCCAGCCCCTGGGCCCCAAAGCCAAGATTTTGCTATGAGCTCCGTGCGGAAGGAGGAGCCGCATTTCGGGGGCTCAGAGCTCACTGCACTATCCAAGTACCGAGGAGCTTGTTCGCCCATCCAGTGCGCTCGGAAGAGCCTCCCGGTTCCGGGCAAAGTCCCGAGCCCTTGCCGCTCCTGTCTATCCCGAGAAGCCGGAGCCTGAGATTCCTTCTCCTGCAGAGGCAGGGACGCTGCCCCACCCGGGACAGGCTAGCCCCGGGGAGTGAGCCCGGCAGGTTGCTGGCGGGGGAGAGGAGGACTGGGGAGGGAGGCGTGGGAACACGCAGGAGGGCAGTGGGACGGAGAGGGGACAGGGCCGAAGACAAGGCGGAGCGGGAGGGGCTGAGCGAAGCGAGGAGGAGGAGCTGGGAAGGAGAGGGGTGGAGGACGGAGGAGGGGCTGGCGGGGAGGGAGGGGTTCAGCCCTGCTCTGCAGCGCGTACTGTGGGACTGGACACCGGGCAGCAGCCGGAGGAGGGAGGCGCATCGCTCCGGAGCACACGGAGGGAACCCGGGGAGCACAGCGCATCCACCGCAGCTCGTCCGGGCACCTGGGCTTCTAGCCCCCGGGATCGGCGGAGTCTAGGGGACTCGGGGCCACTTGTGTCTTCCCCGGGGGCCGAACCCCTTCCCGGATCTACAGCGCGCGGGGGCCCCCTTGGCCAGATGGAGCCGGGGCTGTGAGCTGGGGCGCCTCGGGAGGTCTGCGCGCCTCCAGCCCCGGCCAGGGCTCTGCGCCTATTGTTCCCGACAGCCGGCGCCGCCGGGGGATTGTGTCTCTGCGGCAGCTCTGGGGGCAACGAACGGGACTGGCCCCACTTGGGGCGGCCGCTCCCCCACTGGACCCCGCGGACTGTGCCCAGCCGGACCGGTGAGTAGCTGGGGGAGGGGGCGTCCCACGCGGCCCCCCACACGCCCCCCTTGCCCGGGAGGCGCCATCGCAGCTGCGGGAAAACTTTCCCCAAACTTTGGGACTCGCTCCTGGGGGGAGTGGGAAGGGGGGGCGCCTCCGGGGTCTGGCTCCGTGGGGGCGGGGCTGCTGAGTGAGACTGGAGTGGGTCGGCGGGTGGGCGCCCCAGCGCGGGGCTGGGGGCCTGGCGGTGAAATGCTGCGGAGTGCGCCCAGGGCAGCCTGAGCTTGGCCCGCGGAAGGGTCAGTGTCCGCCGGAGGGGCTGTGATGGAAGCTGGAATGCACCCCACTGCTTCCCGTCCCCGCGCCAGCCTGGGGCATGAGGCCCCGGGAGGAGCCGCCAGACCTTGCTCAGCAGTCGCTGGGGCAGAACCGCAGAGGCTGGTTCCGGCCCCGTCCCGGCCTGCGGTACCAGGTGCCCAGGGAACGGGGCTCTGGGAGCCCGCAGCAGCCTGCCGCTCTGTGCTGGGCAGAGTTCGCCGCGTCCCTCGCACGGGCCCGATCCTGGGAGCAACCCAGCCCCAGCCCTGAGCAAAGTTGCCGGTGCGCGCGGACGCCTGCAGGATCGGGCCCTGCACCTCCTTGTCTCTCCCCCAGCAATGCACCGGCCGCAGGGAGCGCCGGCAGGATCCACCGGGGGGAGTTGAGGGCACTTCTTGGTGCTGTGCCTGGCCTGGCCACCAGACCTCCACAAAGGAGAGCGAACTGCTTAGTCCCATGGGCAGAGCAAACCCCGGGGTCACGCTCGCCTTCCTGGTGGAACAGGAGAGCCACTGAAATCACTGTGCTGTGGTAAGGGGAGGAACGTAAGAGCGGCCATGCTAGGGCAGGACAAGGGTCTCTCTAGCTCAGGATCCTATCTGCCAGCAGTGGCTGGGGCCAGGTTCTTCAGAGGGGATAAACAGAACAGGGCAATTTATGGCTTGATCCACCCCCTGTCATCCAGTCCCAGCTTCTGGCAGTCAGAGGTTTGGGACACCCAGAGCATGAGGCTGAATTCTCCATTTCTACAGCAGGGCATCAGAGACTGCCCCGTGCTGGAGTTTGCAGGGAGGGATTTACTCCTCTCTAGGCCACGGGGAAAGGTGGCTTCAGAGTTCTTGTAGGGCAGGTGCCACCGGGGTCAGGCCACTGGCTGGTTTTTGAGGAGCCCTGGAGAGCCTGTGACTGGAAATTGGGGGGCGGAGGGTTGTTTCTTGACCTTGTATGAACTCTCTGGATAGTTGGCACCGGTAAATGTTTCTCATATTGATTATTGCGAGCTTAATGTCAGGCATGCTGCTGCCTGGCTAGTTCAGAGAACATAGGCAAGGTGCTAAGAAATTCCTGTCCGAATTGAACAAAACCCAGCAGTAGCCGCCTCCTGGGATGGTGTGGGCAGATTCAGAGCATTGCAGCCGGGCGTTCTCCTAGACCTTCACTGGATGGGCTGCTGCTCCCCACATGCTCCCCGAAGGAGCCTGCATTGTCTTACTACCCCGCAGTCATGCATTGCTTTTTTCCACTCTCCCATTATAACCTTGCGGTTTGAGGAGAGCGAGTGAGGCCAGTTTTAGGGGTTCGGCTTGCTGCGAGATTCTTGGGATTTAAGGAACTGTTTTCTCGCTGGGACCTTAAGAGCGCTGCCTTAACACATAAAATAAGGCCTGCCTTTTAAAAGAGGAGGGTTTTCTGAGCCAAAAAAGCTTCTTAAGGTACAAAGTTTAGTGGGGGAGGAAAATCTCTTTTGCATTGAAAATATTCCCTCTGGTTTCAAGCCTGTTGATTTTGTCTCTGTAATGGAATAGCACTTTCTCTAGACATGGCCGTTAAGCTAAATGTTTCCTTACTCTTCCTTAGCAGATGTATTGTGCATAGTTGAATGTCTGAGAAAAGTTTTTTTAATACCTGGCACACCTAGACAATTTAGCCAAACGCTTCCCCAACATTGTTTTACTATTCTGTATTTGGGGATGATATAAAAGCATCCCCAGAAAACACTGCTGGGTAGTTTTCCAGCCCTGCTAATCATTTGACACCCCAGCGATATCCCTCCTATTTGAATCATTTTTGCAGGCATGCAGTGTGCTAATGCCTTGTAATGCAGATGCCCGCCCAGGCTCCTCATGCCTATTGATGTCTTATTGACATAGTTCTTGCTAAAGCCGAAGTTTGTTGGAGCCTGTATTGGCCCTATGGGGAGGCACTGGCTGGAATATCTCATTAAGGTGGTCCTGTTGTAGATATTGCCCCTTATGTTAGACGGTCTGTTAGCGAGTCTAAAAAAATGTTGGCTGTGCTCTGTCCTCCCTCCTATAATGCATTGAGCTGCACAAAGCTAAATGAGGCCCTCTGTTTATCCTTGGTCATGAATGAGAAATGGCCAGAAGTAAACTCTTCACTGAGACTCTCCAAGCTCTGCATGCAGCTGTATCTGGGGGCTGATCTTGAGTGAATTTGTTTTCCTGAGGCCTGGCCTTCTTTGATGGATCCTATGTGCCCCAGGCTGGGACTCTGAATCTGCAGTTTCCATCCCTGACTACCATCACAGTCAGTCTCGCTTTCAGAAACAAAACTACAAGGAATTTCTGGATGTTCCCTTGATAGTGCTGCTGCTTTTCTGTCTGCTCCAAATGGGCAACATTTCATTTTAAAATGCATTTATAAAATGATAGCTGCTGGAACTAGGGGTGCTGGGAGTGGTCCTGCACCCCCTGGCTTGAATTGGTTTCCATCACACATAGGATTTACAGTTTGGTTCAATGGCTCTCAGCACCCCAACTATACAAATTATTACAGCACCCTTGAATGATAGGGGCCTTTCCCCTAGCTTCCAACAAGGGGTTTGTCTGTATGTCTATAGAAAGGATCGTCATGTTGGTGCAAACCTCCAATGAAGAGGTGCCGGTGTAAAGTGAGGTTTGAGCCCTGCAGTGAGATGTACCACACCAGAGTAGCTAAGCTGGTGTAAAAATCCCTGATATAGACAGGCCCTTCATACAGAGAACTCGCCTCATGGGAAAGCTTTGCACTTGCCTTTGCTGTGAGAGTATGAACAAACCTTTTGGCATTTTTGAAACCACATGTTAAGATCTTTGAACTTTTCTGGAGCTGAGTGAATAACTCTTAACAAATTAAAATAATGCTGCCAACTCTCACCATTTCAGAACGGTTCATGATATTTGGTGTTTTTCTTCAAGCCCTGCTCCAGCACACGTGCAATTGCATGGGAATATCTGCTTTGGTTTTTTTTTTTTAAGTAAGTGTCTAGCCTTACTGGTTACCTAGAATATTTTATAAACACAAGCCCTAAAGGCTCCAAAACCAAGGAAAATCAGAAGAACCCAAAGTTTATTATTTTTAAAAATCTCATGATTTTGACTCATAATTTTAAAATTGGGAGTTGGGAATACTGCAGATAATATATTCAACAAATTTTGACTTTTTATTCACAAATTCATGATGAGTGGATGATGAGATTCTATAATTTTTCTGTATTCCAAGTTATTCACAAATTTCTTCAGAAAATAATCAGGTTGTAAATGCTCCGTATTTGCATTGTGGTGGCTGGTTTGCTTCTGTGATATTGTTTGTGTTCTCTGATTGGACAACATATATAATTAACCAACACCGTGCAAAATTTGAATGTTATAGTCAATTGTGATGCTTGCAATTTATACTGTGTCAGTTAGTTGTATAAATCAGCCAGTCAAGGAATGCTAACAAAACCACTTGACTTATGTATCAAACCAGTGCAGCTCAAAATCTGAATTTTATATTCAATCGTGATGGGTGCAGTTTGTACTGTGTTAGGTACTGAAGTCACATAGCAATGTTTCTGTGCTCTGATTGGATGAGTTAGGTAACTAGCATGCCACAAATTGGTACTGGGAAGCTGCAATTTTATAGTTGAATATATGATTTCCTTTTGGTGACTTAAACCTTAAAATGTACTCAGTTGGCCTGGTGGCACTACTAACGTGTGTGCATGGAAGGGGTTTGTTTTTCAGAGTCCTGAATATATAGGACAGTCAAAATTTGCTTTCCTAGTCAGGCAGATGCGGAGTTTCTCGCTCGCTATTCTTGCAGCTCTGACAAGTTCTCTGTGCAAATCACAGTGTGGGGGTGGTGGGCCTAGGGGAGAAGAGGGAGACGGTATCCTGCCAAATCTTGTCTTTGGTGAGGGATCAGGAGAACAGGTCCTCACATAGTTCTTTGGCTAGTGGCCATTTTCTCCACACATGAGCACTTCCTCCCTTAATCTCAGGGGTGGCTGGCATGCACTGGTGCCTTCCCATTGTCATGCTTGGAGAGGATTAAAATATGTCAAGATAGTCTCTGCCCTGGAATGGTAAAGGACAGAGCAAGGTTCTTCCCATGCTCTGCACTGCCAGCTCTTGTCCATGGGAACTACAAATCTCCACCGTATTCATGACTCCGATTCCGCTTTAAAATAAGGAACCAGGCTGCTCTGCTCAAGCTGGGAAGGGAACCCTTCATGCCTTCAAGAGAGCTAGTGATTTTTTGTTCCCTCCAGAACCTTGTGTATTTAGCTGTTTAAAAATTTAACCTGAAGTAGAACCCGTTTTGTGTGCAGTCCCAGTGTGCTGCATTCATGATGCGTGTTCTCATAGCATTATAGCTTCCAGCCTGCTGAAAAGGACAGTTGAGGTTTGATCAGCTCACAAAGGCTCTAGTTCTTGGTAATTCAGCTTTCTCCTTTGCTTTCCAGGCCTTGGAGGTCCTCTTCCTTCTCTTTTGTGGGTGTTTGTCTTATCTCTAGTAGAAAAATATCTGCTGGAATTGAGTGAGTTTATCCTTTCCCCTTCTCTAGCAACCTTTCATCTGGGGAGCTGCATGCATTTTGCAATTATTTGACTCACTTGTCGAGCAGGTAAATATGATCATACCTGTTTCACCGAATGGGGCCTAGAGAGATTACAGCCCATATCTTCTAAAGAGCCCTTTGATTCTGAGTACCCAATTTGAGATCCCCGGGGCCTGATTCTCTTCAGACCCACAAGCCCAGCTGAGGTCACTGAGAACCCGCAGCTCTGCACAACTCTGGAAACCAGGCCCCAGATATCTCTTACTGAGCTCCCAAAACTGAGGCTACTTCTGAAAATGTTGGCTTCAGATTTTGCTGTGGGCAGGTTGGCAGCAGAGCTGGGAACAAAGACTGAGGGCCAGCTGGGCAGGCATCCTGACTCTCAGTCCCCTCTCCTGTCCATTAGACAGCACCCCTGTTCGGGGTCACTTGTGAAATGCTAAAGATATCCCAGTGTTGTGAAACTGTTCCCTCCCTACTCCGTCCTGATCCCATATTTCCATCAAGGTGAGGAAAGGCAATCAGTTAGATTTTTGCTAGATGGCTGCATCAGATTTGGTGCCTGGAGCAAATTCAGGAGTCTTAAAAAGGCTTCTGATGGAGATCTTAGTTGACTCATTAGGAATATACTTTTTATAATCCCTTCCATATTGCTGAAGCCCCTAAGCTGTGAGTCCTTGCAGTGTGCTCCTGGAAATGTACATGTGACTTGGGAGAAGGTTACTGCATGGAAGGGTTAAGTGCCGTATGCTGCACACTCGGGCATGTATTTTTCCAAGTCTGTATCTGCTTTAAGCATTACTGTTTTCTCCCCTAGACGCTATTAGAATTATTTGCTCTTTATTTCAGCAAATACTCAGTTCCTGGCCTGAGTGCAGTCCGGGACGAGGAGGGATGCGGGCGGGGGATTAATTCTGTCCCAGCACTTTGTGACGCTTCCTTAGTTTGCAGTGAGGTTGAGGATTTATTTATCTTGAGACTCAAGTTAAAAATATGCAGTTTCCCCTAAGGATATGCGTATTTTCAAGCTGGGTTACATGCTTACTTCCAGTGTTTGGTAAGTGATTATCCAGTCACCTGCTTGCCTTGGGGGGGTGAACTTTGCACCCGGTACCTCAAACATGTCCCTGCCACACTGTTCTTCTGGGGATGGGAAACCCCACTTCCCCATCACAGCTCATTGGTCCATGCTTTCTATCTTCTGTTGCGAGGTCTCCCCTTTGCAGCTGTCATCTTTCCAGGGGGAGATGGGAGGGGATTCACTTCGGAGGCACTGGCCCCTGATCTTCTGCTGGGTGTGGGGGTCACTGTTAGGTGCATTAAGATATTGCCCAGAGCCCTTTACACCACTGCCCGTTCCTGCTGGCCTGTGGAGGGCAATTCCTGAGCCAGGACTCTGACCAAAGGTAGCTGCCATGGTGGTGCTCAGCACTGAGCTGCTGGCCAGTCATAGTCTTTGAGTGAAGCTTCTGGTTTTAATTCATGCCCACATTATGGTCCCGGTTTTCAGTATGGCTCAGCACCCAGCAGCTCCCATGGTTCTGTCTGGGGAAGGAGGAGTCCCCATTGCTTTCAAAGGGAGCGACTGGGTATAAAACGTCTAGCCCTGTAGCTTTCCCCTTATGACCAGTGGTGTGTTGTGACCTGAACTGGGGACGGACTCCATTAAAGCCGCAGTGAGAGCAGAACCCACCCACGCCATCCCATCAGCCTTCCCTTTCTACTGCTGAGCATTTCCTTCCCCCAGCATGCTCGCCCCTCCAGACCGGCTTGGTTTCAGGTACTGACACAATAGTGAATCCCACATGTCAGATATTGAAATATCCAGCAACCCATTATTGCCCCCATGCTCTCTAGGGTTGCCAGTTGTCCGGTTTTCGACCACAACACCCGGTCAAAAAGGGACCCTGATGGCTCCGGTCAGCACCGCTGATCAGGCCATTAAAAGTCCAGTTAGTGGGGCTGGCAGACTCCCTACTTGGCTCTGTGCGGCTCCCGGGAAGCGGCCGGCATGTCCCTCCGGCTCATAGGCTTACGGGTGGCCACGAGGGCTCCATGCTCTGCTCCCAGTGCTTGCTCTGCAGTTCCCATTGGCCAGGAATTGTGGCCAATGGGACCTGCTGGGGCAGTGCCTGCGGATGGGGGCAGCACACAGCAGAGCCCCCTGGCCGTGCTTCCACCTAGGAACTGGAGAGATATGCTGGACTCTTGCTGCGAGCTGCCTGAAGTAAGCGCTGTCCGGAGGCAGCACCCCAAACCCTTGCCTGCATCTCAACCCCCATCCCTGAGCCCCCTCCCACACCGAAACTCTCTCCTGGACCCTTCACCCTGCACTTCCTCCCGTGCCCCAACCCCCTGCCCCAGCCCGGAGCTCCCTCCCGCACTCCGAATCCCTCGGCCACAGCCCGGAGCCCCCTCCTGCATCCCAAACTCCTCCCTGGCCTCACCCCAGAGCCCCTACTCCCTCCTGCAACCCCAGCCCGGTGAAAATGAGCGAGTGAGGGTGGGGGAGAGCGAGCAAGGGAGAGAGGGAGCATGGAGTGAGCAAGGGTGGGGCCTTGGAGGTGGGGGTGGGGCAAGGGTGTTTGGTTTTCTGCAATTAGAAAGTTGGCAACCCTAAGTTGCCCCCCCCACAGCCCCTCCACACTGCTTTACAAAGAGCATGTGGCTTTAAAGCTACTGGTAGGAGCAGTGACTGAAAAACCACAGTGAGCAGAGAAGGGAGCTAGCTACAGCTCTTTGGAGAGGATCCTCCCACGCCACCCTTGTGCTGATCTGCAGCAGGCACATGCTGAGGCCCCTTTCTGGTGGTTGGTGACCCTTCTAGCTCAGCCTGGTCCCAGCACATGAGTTCTTGGATTTGTCTCTTCCAGTGACAATTTGATTATCCTTTTTAGGCCCCCAGTGGGCAAGTTCCAGGTTTGGTTAGACCAAACGCAACCCTACCATAGTGGCTGGGTTGAGCCCAGCCCACAGGAGTTTGATGACACTCTGACCTGGGAGTGAGTTAGAAGTTGCATCCCTGTCGAGTCCAGAAGCATCCTTGAGTTTTATCTGCTACATTACATTTTGATTACTAGATTCCCTGACTGAAAGGGGTGGAAACCAGCGTGTCTCTGGGAGACAGTGGGACATGGTGACGGTTAGCGTATGCATGGGTAAAATAGCGCTCTATTCCCTTATGGCAAATAGTACGCAGCTAGAGAGTCTGTGAGCAGAGTGCAGGTCTTGATTGGATACCTTCTGACTCTTTCCTTTGGAACCATTGGGCACATGCTGTAAAGGTGAGCAAACAGGATTGGGTAAAGTCAGAATCCTCCATAGCCCTGAAATGTCCAAAAGAAATGCACGTTTTCTCTGGGTTTGCAGCCAAGGATTGACGTGCCCTTTGTGTGCTGAGCCCGCTCTCTTGAGATTTCCAGCTTCGTTTGGATGATTCGAGGAGGTTGGATAAAACTCTGGGTGCTTGGATGCTTTCTCAGGTACCATGGTGAGGGGCAGCATTGTAGAAAACTAGACAGCTAGGTCTAAGCTAGGAACCTTTTGAAGTTTGCCCATCTGTTGTGTATATGTGAGCAAAGGATTTGGGAGTAGATCATGCCTTTGTGGGGCCTCCAAGCAGTGAGAGGATGTCTGAGCCGTATTACCGGTGTGTGACTCTGAGTGGACATGTGCGTGTGCAAATGCGCAGTGTGTGTGATTCTGCCGGGGAGGGTGTGCACAGGTAACTGGGTGCATGCTCGGTGTCTGATTCTGCCTTAGTGAGGGCATCCTGGTGTGGGAGGGCACATGGATGCACACGTGATCTGTCCACCGTTTTAAATAGAAGTGTGGGTGTAATTGGGCCTGTTATAATTGTAGCCTCTGCAGCCAGGTCTCTAAAGGGCACTTAGGTGTGGTTTCTTAGCATTTCCATTTTTAGTTGTTGAAATCTTCCCCATAAAAATAAAACACTGCAGCGTGCCCTGGGGAGGATGGGGCATAGAACTGTAGGGAGCACTAGGTTTTGCACGCTGGAAGGAGCTGACGGGCAGCCCTGTTCGCGTTCCAGCCCTTGGGAATGAACCATTTTCTGTTCAGATTTATAGAAAAGCTGTGCAAACCCAAGGAAGAGTCACATCTTTGTTTGTATAGGTACAAATGCTCTCCCGGCTTCCTCACCTCATGTGCCCGGGGCTTCCGCATAGAACAGACAGTGGCGATGTGAGGGTGGGGCAAGGCAGAAGAGCCATTCAGACGCGGAGGGACCTGTCAACAGAATAGAGACACTTCTGTAGCAAAGCTCTGTTCCTGCTGGTGATGGGCCTGGAAACTCAGGACAAGCCCTTCCAATAGGGGGAGTTTTAACTTTAAAAAGGAAGGTGCCAGGCTGTTAAGTCCCAGTCTTGCCCCTCCTTGTAAACTCCTCTGCTCTGGCTGCCTAATTGCTTTTCAGTGCTGATTTTGATTGTTAGGTGGGATGTTTGGTTAAGCCCCAGTGGAAGAGGTTCCTCTTCTTCTGCCTCCCTGCTTTCCTTCCTCTGCTCTACTGGGGCACTGCTTCTTTTCAATGCTTTTCTACTCAGTGGAAATGGAGCGTCAGTGGGGCACTTCCCTTCCCATTCTCTGATCCACATTTTTACTTTTTGCCTGTCACTTTTTCCAGCGTCAGCCAGGGGACAGATCACTGCTAGTGAGTGATCCTTGTGATTTTCCATGAAAGTATTTGGTCCTGGTTAGCTGAGCAGGAAGCAGCTCCCCTTGACTCAGCTGAAATGAGCCATCTCTGAGGTATATTGGGGAAGAATTTTGTGGGGCTTTGTGCCAGCACTGACTCACTTTGCGTGAGCTGCTGCTTCTAGCTGTGCTACCTTCTCCCTGCGTGGGCCCTGGCAAAGCACTGTGCTCAGAAGAGGCCTTCGCAAGGACATTCCACATTAGGACATGTTCCGGGCAGCATGTGCGCTCGATAAACAAAACCACTTGGAGACGGAAAATAATTTCCAGAAATACCAAAGACTTCTTTTTCCACAAAGAATCCCCTCCCTCTCCCAACCCCGGGTAAATTGTTAACATTCAATAGACTATTTTAAGACTTGCTGCCTGGCGCCTGAGCACACCAATGCATGGAGATAAAGCCGCTGTTTGCTGTCCAGGCGCCTGTATCGATACACTGCCCCCAAACCTTAGCCACTTTGCAAAGCAGGACTGCCTTTGGGAGCCGTTCTCAGGGTTTGAGTGGCACAAAAGCAGAGCGCCCTAGGCGGAAGAATCCTTTTAAAGTTCAGTTAGGTAAACTTCAGCTTCCATTCAGGTTATTTTCCACTGCCTTCAGAAGAGCATCGATATCATCATCCTGATAATAACGCAGCAGTCTATATCAACAGCACATCCCAGCCCCAGATCTTGAATCATTTTGCAATCATGAATGAAGTCTCACATTCCCATCCACCACGATGGTAGGTAAGATACAGAGAGGCAATTTGACCCATTACTGAATGGCAGCTGCATCGTGTCCAGAACACAGTTGCTGTTTAACCAAGCACAGTAGAATGACCTGATGTTTTAGGACAGGAAGTGAAGAATCTTATGGCCAACTGAAATGCAGGGGGGCGGTTCTGGAGGCAGAGTGTAATTAGCTGGGTAGGTCTCTAACATGCTGGTTCTGTCACAGTGCCCCTGGGACCATTAATGACTGAGCAATGAGAGGACGTTGTCTTTTATGTCATTGCAAAATCAAGGGTGGCACTTAGAACACAGGGCTTAGCCCTGTTTTAACCCCATTGTGGAGGATGTTGGCCAGGGATGGCTGAGTGGGCCTGTGCTTTGGAGACTAGAGTGGGGCCCAGTCATGGGTCTCTGAGCTGCCTGCAGGAAGACTTGGCATGGCGGACAGGGCTGAGTAGAGGGCATGGCAATGGGCCAGGAACCTGAGTGCTGGCACCCCAAATGCTTAAACTGGCGTGGTGCAGCCCATGGAGACTACAGGTCCCAGAATGCACTGCAGCTAGGCTGCTTATCTCAGTATAGGGTGACCAGATGTCTCGATTTTATAGGGACAGTCCCAATTTTGGGGGCTTTTTCTTATATAGGAACCTATTTCCCCTGCTCCCTGTCCCGATTTTTTACACTTCTGTCTCGTCACCCTATCTCAGGATGGGGCATTGCAAGCTGGGAATGGTCAGCCTTCGTGCATTAAGGATGAGGAATGTATGGGAGCTCCGTGGGCTGCCTTTGGCTGTTCTCCCTTAGTAAGCCACCTCTTTGAAAGCTATTGACACCACCAGCTACAGGCTAATTCTTAACTGAGCAAAGGTGGGGACTGTGGGGCTCTCAGCCTCCACTCACTTAAGAGGAGTGGGGGCAGTGGACTCAGCCATTGAATGCTCCCAGTTCACTCTCAGTCACAAGGGATACAACCTGTGGCCAAACGCAGCCCTTCGCCCAGCCCTCACTGACCTCACCGGGAGCTGCTCTCATTCACGAGAGGGCTGAACTGCGTCTCGTTTGAATACAGGGACTGAACCTGTGTCAAGCCACACAGCTGCCCAGATGCAGCATGGCTGCGCTCAGCTTTATCTAGGCAAATTTCCACTTCCCCTGGTGTCTTCAGTCTTGGCCCCAACGGATGGTTTCAATTTGGTGGGTTTATGTATGTGTTTCATTTTTAGAATTAAAATGTGTTTTTTAGGTCCTATCTCCATGCTGCTAGGTGAGAGATCTTCTCCACATGGTAACCTTAGGTTAGGAGCAAAAATGCTAATAGATGCAAATTAACCCACTGGTTCCAGAAATCTGGGTTTTCCAATTCCGGTGAGCTGGAGACAAAACCATGGAAGTCAGATCCTGAAGCTCTCTGCTTCTTTACAACAAGCTAGACATGTCATTCAGTGGAGATCAAATGCCATTTATTGGGAGAGTGCACATCAGTTGGGGGTGAATTGAAGGGCCTTGATGGATAGTCCTGCAAAACCTGTGTTCACAGAGCTGTACGCAGCAGAATCTCTTTCTCCTGAATAGAAGCAGAGATGCAAAGTTTGTTTGGTTTTGGCTAATGAGAAGCTTTGGATAAGAGGAGTTCAGATAAATTTGGTTCTGTTGTGTTATGTGTGTTTGTGCGCTTGTGCACACATCCCTCCCCGCCCCCCCGGTTGTGTCCCTGATTAGAGCTAGAGACTATTGAAGGACAGTTCCTATTCTGTTTTTCTTCAAGCCCTGCTCCAGCACACATGCAGTTGCATGGGAATATCTGCTTTCATTGCGTTACCGCTGGGTGGTGCTGGTGGGGTCACTTGTCTTGCACCCCAGTGGTGGGTGCAGATATATTTGGGTAAGTTTCTGAAGCGCCTGAATTGCTTTGAGATGAGAGATGCTATAGAAGCAAAAGATCTGATGAGACTGTGATGTGGGCAGGCCTTTTAAAACTTGTGTGCTTCAAAATAAGCAATGAAAAATGAAAAACCAAAACTTTTCAGTTAGCAAATGCTGAAAATGGACATTTTGACAGGTTTTTTAGACCTTTTTCCAATGTTTGAGTCGGGAGGTTTGTCCAGACCCCCCCTTTCTGGGAACAGTTTTGGTTTTAGCAAACTGGCATTTTTCGTTAAAAAATTCCTGAGCAGCTCTGGTGCGGAGCCCCTGCAGCCTTATCACAGCCCAGGGGAAATGCACTTCTCAGAACTGGGTGGCTGCTTTGAGGTGCTGAAACATGGCTTTGGGTGCTTCTCGTTAGGCACCCAAATTTGGAAGTGCAACCAGCCCCTAGGTTCCCAGTGGAGTCCAGACTGAAACGTCACTGTTTATAGATTAGCTGTGAAGGTCACACACACAGAGTGACTTATATTACTGTGCGGTGGAGCTGTTCTCTTTTGTAGCATATATCACCCACTGACAAAAAGAGCTGCAAACACTCGTATTTTAAATCAAAGAGAGGGCTAGAAATAGCAGCGACTTATCCCCATTGATTTTAACACACACAAGTTTTTTTTTAAAAAAATCCATGTGTGGGTCTGTTTAATTTGAGAGAGGATTTCCCATATTCTCTGCTTGTCACTGCGCAGGGGCCGGAGTTACTTCTGCTCTAACTTTTCTTGTTTCCTGGTTGGCAGTTTGAAGGGACTGGAAGTTTGGAAGAGAAGATTAAGCGAGCCCCAGCTAGCAAGCCGGCAGTCGAGACGGGAGTCCCCATGGAGTTCTGGAGCCCAGTTGCCAACCAGTAGCTGTAGAACTGGGATGTTTACCTGGAGGTGCCTCCTCTTTTGGGCTGTGCTGGTCACAGCCACGCTCTGCACTGCAAGGCCAGCACCAACTCTGCCAGAGCAAGGTAAGAGGAACCATACCCATCTTCTCCTCTCATGTCCAGAGTCTCTCTGGCTGGAGTCAAGAGCTCCTGCTGCTAGTGAATAGAAATGTGACAGAAAGAGACCTTTTAAGGGCAGGTTGCTGGGATAAGAGGCATGTCTGTTCTCAGCCCCCTTTCTTTGAGTTGCTGCTCCTGAATGGTTATAAGATATTGGGTGTCTCTGACTTTCTTATGAAACAAGCACAGCCTGTTTTGAAGTCCTGCAGTCGGAACACGATCAGTGAGTATGTTGACTGTTGCAGTGAACAGTTTGGGCTTGTTCTAAGGGAAGACAGGCTTACCTGAGCCGAGAAGCTGCAAAAACGTCTCAGCAGCTGCCAACTGGTGCTGGCTGGGAAACGGGAAGTATTGCCAAAGGAACGTCGCCATTCAGAATAAACAAAATAAGGGAACATTTCTTAAAATGGGTTAAAATTCAAAAGAAATGTAGACGAGCGAACTCACCCCTGCGACGCCTCCTGCTGGTCACTTTTGGGAACTAGCTCACTGCCAGCCAGGAGCGCCCTCTGCAGGCCGGTGATCCGCCTGTCCTCTGGCCCCTGTGTCACTCCCACGACCCGGTGCCCCTTTATCTGGGATGCTGCTCTCTGGCAGTAACCCCTTTTCTCTCAGGGTCTCCCCTCTCTGGGAAACCCCCACCCACTATCCCCACCTCGCCTCAGTATACAGCTACTGCCAGTCATCGTCTAGCCCCCATGCCCTGGGGCAGACTGCAGTATCAGCCTACTCATCACTGGCAAGGTTGGGTTTGGACCTGCTGCCTTGGCCTACCCCTGGGCTGCCCTCTGCAACCCCCAGTACCCGTTGGCCTTCTGCTAGGCCGCAGCCTGGGACTTTCCAGGCTGGAGCTCCCCAGCTCCTCTGCCTTTCTCCAGCCCTGCTTAACTCAAGTACCCTGTCTCTAGCTCCCTGCAGCCAGGCCCTTCTCCCTCTACAAGCAGAGGGAGACTCCCTGGGCTTCTGGCTCACAGCCTCTTATAGGGGCCAGCTGGGCCTGATTGGGGCATAGCCACAACTGAGCCTACTCTCCCATTATCTAACAAGACAGGTACTGGCCTTGCCTTGGCTAGTTGTTGAAGGATGCTGGGGAGTCTGCATTGAATGTCAGGGAGTCTGTGTTGTGGTGTTGCAATAACTCATGGTAAATGGCTCCCTGACTTGTTGTCATGACCCCTCTGGGTTCAGCAGGGGAATGTACTAGCCTGCCCTCCGCTGAGAACTGTGTTAGAGCTCTGGTCTGGTGCTTGGTCTGGTCTCTACTGACCATTAGTGTGCGTGATGAAAGCAGTGTTCCGAAAAGGAGCAGCTGTTGGAGATGTTGGGGAACTGGGGAACATTGCCCATCGCATGTTTGTGTGTCATGTGTCAGCCGGCTTAGCTGAGTTCCTGGCTTTTGCAGAAGCTCCTGATGCTGCCTAGGGCCCAGGCTCTGGTGGTTGTTCAGGGCTCCCAAGCTTTGCCAGCACTCTCACTGGGTGATAGCAGAGTGAGTGCTGACTCGGCCAGCTGCTGCAGCTCGGGCTTTCCACAACCGAAGTGGCATTTTCCTGGGGCTAGAGACCAACCAGGTCCCCCAGACTAGTGCTTCGCACTTGTCTCTAATCACCATTTGTTATTAAAGGGCATCTAATGGGTTTGGCTCACAGCCCCTCCCCTGCTCTTTGCCAGGAGCTGTGAACGAGACCCATGGGAACCTGCCTCTCCCTGGCTAGGCTGGGAGGCTTTTGTTTCCCTTCTACCCCTGTAATTTTCTGTAACGCGGTGGCATGTTGAGGTGTAATGGCCACGGTATTAACGTGCCTGGACAAATGCCAGCTTGGGCACTGCAGGCAGCCCCCAAACATCGAGTAACGCGATAGCATTTCAAAGCCTCGGTTTTCCCCACGGTGAGGCAGAGAATAAACAGACAGTCACCAACGCACAGTCTTTCTGACGTACTGCGTCTTGGCGTGAACTACACAAGAATGTTCTGTGGGGCATTTCTGTGTTTAGGACTCATTGTTCCTCCTCCCCACCCGTCCTCTTCCTCCTCTCAAAACCACAAGGTATCGTGTGCTTGGCATCCATTTCCTGTGCCTACGATGGGGGCTGATTGTTCCCCACATGCCCCAGGATAAAGAGCAGAATTCCCAGTGCTGATGTTTCTTGGCAGTGATTGGTGGGTTTGTCTGTCTGCGGCTGATGGCCGGGAGGGGAGGAATGGGGCTGTAACCAGATGGTGGCTGCTGTTTGCGGGAGAGTATCCAGCCCTCCCGCTCCCCAGGGGAACAAAGCAATGCTGGAATGGTCAGGAGGACATGACGTGTATGGTACCCGCAAGTGAGCTGTGTTGGTGAATAAGGCTGGGATTTTCTCACTGGATTTCAATGGGATTTGGGTGCCTAACCCCCTTTGGCTGCTTTGCCAATCCCAGCCTAAAGCATGAACAGCTATGGTGTACTGGCTAGCATACCGATTTCGGCACCAATGTGTCCCAGTGATGGGAGCTCTAGAATGCTACAGAGAGAGATACTGATAACAGTCATGCATGGTAATGGCCTCAACCTTTCCCTACAGGGTGATGCAAGCCAAGGAGCCCGCGTCCTGGCACTCCCATCCCCATACTGCCTTCCAGACAGTAGTAACTGGCTCTGGAGCCAGAGGCCACCCTTGTTGCCTCAGCACAGAGCCCAGAGGTGCCACAAAACATGGCAAACTTTGAGCTCTCTTCTTGGCATTTTAACTTCCTTTGCTTCTTTTTTTTTTCTCCAATATGCACTTGTCTTGAATAAACAGGGTTCTGCTTAGAAAGCCTCCTGTCCCCAGAGACGTTTCCTAGAGAGCTTTGGAATATGATTGAAACTCCCCCAGGCGTGTGAGGGGTGGTGCAGGACTGGCTCTCCTTAGACCTAGAGAGAAGCCGTGCGCCTGGCTCCATGGGGCGTAGTGACCATCATGGTATGTGGGATGTGCTTGCTGGGTTTGGAGTGACCGGGCTGGCTGTTGCATTATGAGGGTACAGCAGGAGGCTGGGAGGTAGGCTCCTTAACTTCTGAGAGCTTAATGAGGATTCCAGGGCAGACTCTCCTTCCCCTTCCCCTGCTCCAGTCTACTCTGTTATCTTCAGATGCTCTTGAGCTGCAGTTTAGTCATAGCAAGTGACTAGCAAATGAGCACAGAGCTTTAGCCTTTCCCAGTACCACCTGCACTGCTACGTTGACACAGCCATGATGAAGAACCCTGCTGGGGGCAGTCTGTCATTTGGCACCCACTAGGAGGCTGTTCACAGAGAAAATCATTCTCTGTCCATGTGGACTCCATGTTTGGACGTGGTTCTACCTAGCCTGGTCCTGCTCCCCTTGCGGATGGACCCTCAAATAACCGACAGGAGAGGGTCAGTAAGATCCGCATGTACATACATTTTACCTGCCTTTTCCACTGCTCTCTGCCAGGAGGGGGTTTGTACAGCCTGAGCAGATTGTTCTGAAAGCCCACTCTCCCCCAGGCTGGTGACGCTTCCGGGGTCTAACCAGGGAGGTGCATTCAGGCAGCGTAGGATAGCTCTCGGGCACAGGCAGGCAAATCATGGCTGCAGTGGGAGCTGCTGAGTGCTCAGTGTTATGGATAACCAGGCTGCTTATCTAGGTGCCAAAGGAGGACTTGGGAACCTAACTTTAGGCACCCATTTGAACAACAACAGCAGGTCCCTGGGTTCTATCTCCTGCTCCTTCCCTGGGTCAGTGCTTAGTGCTGGGCAGGTCACCTCCCCTCTGTGTGTCTGGAAGCCAGGCACAAGGATCCCTGCCTAGCGCCCAGCGGAGCTGAGGCTGAGCTCAGTAAGTCTGTGGAATGCTTTGGATCCAGTGGGGTCTCACTGCTGCTGTCCCGTGCAAGGCCGCAGCGGCATCTACCTGGTTCTCCGCTACCAGGCAAGGAAGGAAAATGGGTCCCAGTCATTTTCTCTCTTTTTAGTTTGTGTTTTTGAAGCAGCTGCCCAAGCTGTGGGCGCTGGTGGGTGGAGCTGGCTGGGCCTGCTGCAGGCAGAGACTCTTTCACTCTCATTTCCTTCCTGTGCCCACAGGCCATGTGCCAGCTTGCCAGCCCCACAGCCACTGTCCTCTCGCCCTGCAGGAAGCAGCTGGGCAGGCCAGGGTGTGCTAGGCCCATGGCAAACGGCGAGTGTTAATGGTGAGAAAATGGGCGACAGGCAGGCAACTGAATTGTTTCTTTTTTAACCAGTGCAGTGTTTTGCGGGCCTGGTAGGTGCCACCTGGGGAGCAGCGAGTGACTGCACTTGGGTTCCATTCATTGCAAAGGCAGCAGCTTTTCTGGACTCTGTTTTTATGTTTATAAGGTTTCAGTTTACATCTGTTTTAGAAGCATCGACACTCCCTTCTCGAAGATGTAATAATCCCCAAGGCTGGTTCTGAGAGAGCAGCTTCTGCTATAGCAGGAGAGAGGCTTTTAAGTCTCCAACCCTCCTCCTCGTTGAGTCTGGTAAAATTCTGCCTTTGTCAGAGCTCCTGCCAGTTATTGAAAAATCTGCAGCAAATAAAATCTTAATGGGCACTTACTGCCTTTTATAGTTACCTAAATTTGGAGGTGGTAAAACATCTATTTAAAGGGGAAAATCCAGGTATTTCCAGGAGCAGACTCAGTCTCCCTCACAAAGCCTGTCTTTGTCTTCACGTTAAATGAAAACCTGCAGAGACTCACAGAGGTTTATTTTTCCCAACGTGCTGGTGTCCTCCTCCACCATTTACACTCCCGATCTGAAGTCTGTCTAATCCGTGTGTCCAGCATACGCCTAAAGCTCCTCCCTCACTCCTAGGGGTTTTGTACTGTGCCTGTCACTGTGGTATCAAGCACTGTCCAATTCAGAAGCACAGACTCAGACTAGATCTCCAGAGTCCCAGTCCAGGGCCTGATCCTCCTCCCCATCCATCCTCTCTTGAGCCTGCCCACAGGGGGCTATTGTTTTGCCTTTCCCCGGGGATATTTTGGGGTGTTTTTTCCCTTAGTATTTTAGAACCGTAACCAGTATTTTTCCCTTAGTATCCCTCTCAGGGTTTGTGCTTTCCTTAGGGCAGAGATTCTGCTAGTAGCATGTGAGTTGAGCTTTGCAAAGAATCACGCTGCGCTTTCCCCTATAGGGTGACCAGGGACAGGTGACCCCCTTTTATAGGGACAGTCCCGATTTTTGGGTCTTTTTCTTATATAGACACCTATTACCCCCCACTGCCAGTCTCGATTTTTCACACTCGCTGTCTGGTCACCCTAGTCACCTCACCCCGGAGGCCCTGTACATTGTCCTACATGCCAGCCCATGGAGAGGAGTTCAGCGATGGGCCTCAGCTCCCCGATAAGCGCTGGATACCTGTGCCACCCGCTACTGAGAGAGCTGACTGTGCAAAGTGCTTGGTGCTGCTGGCTCACTGCAGCATTGGCTCTCAGTGTCCAGCTGGCTGGTCACTTTTAATCCAGCTGGACCAATGCTGTGGGCTTTGCAGGGCATTGTGTCCACCACTGGAACTGGGGCAGCATGAGTGCCCTGTGGCCAGCACGTCCATTGTATCCCCTCCCCCCTTGGCCGCAAGGAGGGAAGGCGTGTCCATTTTCTACTGCAGACACTAGCCCAGCTGGCTAAAAGGCTAAACTCCCCCAGCTCCACCTGCAAGGGGTCTCTTGAAGGGGGGCGGGGAGCTTTATCTAACTGGTGTCTGCCAGTGGGCAGTGGGAGAGGAAGCCAATCTTTCAGCCTTTTTGTCTGGCTTTTCCCTGGAAAGCTGCATGAGCACAGAGTTGCAGCTCCTTCACTCTTCCCCAGGCCCTGCCTGGGGGTGTTTTTGGTGGGGTGGGGGCAAGATCACCCTTGAACCCTCAGTTCACAGCACAGAGGCCAGGGATAATCTCCAGGCAGTGAGGCAGATGAAGCCCTTGCTGTGGGGCTGGCATCTCCACAGATACGTTTCCAGTAATCTCTGTTCCTTAACTCTGCAGTTCTATCTCCATCAATGAGTGACCTGGAGCAGCAGGATGTATTGGGGCTTAGGTGAGGGACAGCTCTGGGGCAAGCCAGCTGTCATAAGTAGATAGGTAAAGTAAGTGTTAATTTTCTTTTACTGTAAAGGGTTTACAAAGGGAACCAAACACCTGACCAGAGGACCAATCAGGAAACCAGATTTTCAAAAGTAAGGGTGGGAACCTCTGGAGGTTTTTGGTTTTGTTCTGGGTCTTTTTGTTTTCCTCGGCTGTGAGTAAACAAGCTTTTCTTCTAACTCCATCTTCTTTCAAATATTCCTCCTAAACATCTGTGAGTACAAAAGGAAACAAAGTAATCGGCTGTGATGTGCTTGATTTTATTTACATGGATTTGATTTGCTGGATGGTTTAATTGGCTATCTTTTAATACAGACTGTTATTCATATTTTCTTATAAGCAAGAGCCTGTATTGATCTCTTAATGCAGTATTATTGTTTGTATTTCTTTCTTTTTATATAAAATTTCTTTTTAAAACTTGTGGAAGTTTCTTTTCCTAGTGAGGCAGAGGGAGGGAATCGCTGTACCCAGAGCTCGTTATATTTTCCTCCCCCCCAGGCTAGAGGGGGGAGGAAAAAGCCCAACTCTGTGTCTACTTTCCTATTGTCCCATCGGGCGGAAAGGCTACAGGACCAAGGGAGGGGAATCTCTTGTGTGAGCTGACTAGGTGAATGCATAGCCTCGGGAAGCTAGATGCCTCTCCGGTTGTATTCAAGAGTGAAGTATAGCATCGCCCAGGCTCACCCAGGAAAGAGGGCGGGGGGGAAGCTGGGGGTGGAGAGGAAGACCCGGGTCTGGGTCTTGGGGGTTTCTCAGGAAAGTCTGGGGGGACCAGAGTGAGGCAGGCGCTGTATTCCTGTCTGGTGGCAGCGAGATAAGATCCAAGCTGGGTATAAGCTTGGGGGAGGTTCACAGTAAACACTCAGATGTTGAACTCTTAAGTCCAGATTTGAGACAGACGTTTACCACACCAGCGCCAATGGGAACCGTAGTTACCTGGCTGTCTGCAGCATGATGGGTCAGCTCCACAGCTCATGCAACGGAAACCGTAACCAGGACCAGCAAGCCCCTTCCCCGCAGAGACTGTGGCATTGCATGTTCTGGGATGGTGCCAGTGGAGTTCATCTGCCCCAGTCTGCCTGCAGTGCTTTCTGGGTGGGGTTTTGGCTCTCCCTGTTGTGCTCCCTCTGCATTTCTTTCTCATTAGCTCCACTTCCACCCTGCCAGCCAGAGCCCCAAAGTCAACAAGCTGGAAGGAATTTCACAGCAGTGGATGTTCACAGAGGGAGTGGCTGGCACTGACTGGCTGGAGGCAAGTGAGACTCCTGCAGGGTGACTTATGGGCCTGCCCAGGGCTGTCTCCCTTCAGAGGCTGGCAAGTTGCTCTAGAGCAGTTGGGGATGTTTCTGTTGGTGCAGAATTGCCCTAGATCCTGGCGGGAACATCTTTGTGTGGCCGTGAGTCACGCTCTCCTCGCTCGCACTGGTGTAAATTGCAGGGAGCACTAGGGACTTTCTGGAGTTGTCTTAGGTATGCCCTGGGACAGAGAAAAGTGACTTCTAGCTCTCCTGGCTGCTCTTTCTGACTGTGGTAGCTAGTTGGGTTCCGCTTAGCCCCAAGGTCTGGGCGGGGAGGTGTCTCTGAGCCCAGCAGAGCTCAGCCAGCAGGTCCAGGAGGCCAGTCAAAGCAGGATGTAGCGAGTGATGGTTTGTGTCTGGTGCTGTGATTAATTGCTGAGCTCCGGGGGAAGAAGATGAGTGGGGGGAGCTATTATTGTGCAGTGCACGGCCCGAGGTCAGAGATCATATTTAGCAGCTGGGGCACTGTTTTTACAACACGCAGTTCCCCTGAGGGAGGCAGAGGGATCAGGTTTATCCCAGCAGCTACTCACTGGAGTCTTACAAACAACAGAAAAAGTTCCTTTCCCCTGCAGCAAAGCCTCCTGCACTTGGACTGATGACAGTGGACCCCTCAGACGGGCTGGGGTACCGCAGCCATCCACTCCGTAGGCTGCACAGAGACAGGGGAAGCACTTTAGTGCACTGGAAATGAACAGGAGAAGATTTATTGGGAAGGGACAGTCCCAGCTATCTCAGTAGTTACCAGCATCCCAGAGAAGGCCTGCTCCCTCCAGGGCACACAGCTCACCATGTTGGTCTCTCTGGGGTCAAACTGTGCCCTCCTCTCCAATTTTAATGGGGGGACAGCTGGCATCTTATGGGAGTTGCCTGCAGTCAAAACATTTAAGAGGCATTGAAATCCAGTTAGTATCTGGGCTGCGTCTAACCCCTCTGCTCACCACATTGAAACAGGTAGAGAAATACAAGGATAATGAGTACCTAGGAGACAGACTCTGGGAAACAGCTTTCACTTGCTTCCCCAGTTCCTGTCCTGGACTCTCCCCTCCCTACCCTCAGCCCAGACCCCACCCTCTCTTCTCCGGGCTGCCGATCCAACTCTTCACTGAGAAAGAAGGAATGGAGAGTCCTGATAAAAGATGAAGGGTCCTGCTCTCCTTGCAAACCCATCCTGAATCGCAGAGCAGTACTGCTGAAGGGACTCTGGCTTTCAGTGCCCCTCCCAATGTGGCCTGGCCTGGCCAGAGCTGGTGAGAAGGGAAGCCTGGGAAAGCTTGTTAATGAACTTAGCGCGGGTGGTATCTCTTGTGCTCCCAAGGAACTGAGAATATAAAACATAAACTGTGTTGGGCTGGAGGGTTTCCAGGGAGTTCACTCAGCTCCTCCTCCCAGACTTAGTGCTTTGCAACCGGGCGCTTGTGGTTGTGAGTCAGTGCCCCAGCTCCTCTCTGCCCACAAGGTGCAGTGAGTCAGAGATGCAAGGGAGGAGATTCATGGTGTGTGTCATGGACCAAAAGGCACCTGCTATGAGCAATTAATTTTAAACCATTATAAATTGTAACAGCAAATAGCAGAGCATCCTCCCCACTCCCAGAAGAGCCTGGAAAGAAGTCCCAGTTCCTTGCTTTCTCTGCAGTCTGAGCAAAGCCCAGGGATGGAGCTGTAAGTGGAGAGGGTGCCCTGCATTTGGAAATGAAGTGGAATTGCCTCAAGGGTTTTTAATCACTGATTTCCACCTCCCTCCCCTTCCTTGGTTACTGCTTGGGCTAATTCCATTGTTGAGCTGGTGATAGGACCCAGGGATTTGGGGTGGGTTTGCTAGATTCTGAAACCTGGATGAAATCCTATCTCTGCCTTGGTTGCATGGGCTCCCTGTGGTTAAATTTCCCCTCTGCCTATCTCCCTTCCACAGGCCTCTTGTCTTAATGATCAGCCTTGAATTACTCCCTTTTTAAGCCTGCCCAGGTGCTTTGGGAAACTGCTCCCATCTGTTTGTTATGTAAAGCTCCACCATTTGCAAGTGCCAGTTGCATGATTCCTTCCCTTCTGAATGTTCCTCAGGTGTCAGCAGGCTGGGTGACTTCTGCATTCGCACCCTACTGAGGAGGGGAGAGCTGGGGCCTTTCTGGCACCAGATGTTTCACGGACACTGGGTTGCTGGGAACAGGCAGGTCTTCAAGGTCTCTGCGGTGTGTCAGGAGGGCTGGCATCCCTCCTTCAGCAACATTCCTGACACCGGATCCCCACCTACCCGTGCAGTGCTGGTGGGACACGTTGCTGCAGCCCTTTCCCCAATATAAACATCAGGGAAACAAAGGCCTCACTGGGACACCCCCTCCAGTGCTGTACATTTCCAGTTCCCACCAGGTAAAGCTCTGGGCCCGGAGTTAATGTTTCACAGAAAAGCCATGAATTATTGCCCTAAAAGGATCCATCTCAGGGATCTTTAATGCTGCTTCTGCTTGCCAGGACCATAGCAAGTGCACAAAGGGGAGAGGAATGAAAGTGGCGCATCCAGTGATTGCTGTGTCAGTCTCAGAGCTCAGTGCAAGCTTTTATTTTGAGTAGCTTCCTTCTCTAAAAGGTCCCAGTGACTGGAGGGATCTGGAGAAGGATGCTCGCATCCCAAGGGAATGGTACAGGTTTGTTCCGGCTGGCTTTGCAAAGACACTGAGATGCCTGTTAATTAAATGCTGCTTCATCTCATACAAAAGGTAGGAATCCCAGGAGGACAAGTGTATTAACTTCCTTCCCCCAGGGATTGTGGGGGCACCACTGTTATGAGGCACGTTAATTTTATGAATGTTTATAAACTTCCATCAAACTCTCTTCTTCTGGGCCTAATGTGCGAACAGCTGCCACATTCCTCCCCAGAGGTGGGTGAGACCATTCCTTGCCTGGGACATCACCAGGCTGAGTGAATGAACATCCATGAATTGCTGTGAGGGCGTGGGTGGGCAAGGTGCTGCAAGAGGAAAAGGTGTGAAGTTGTTTCTGCTGTTTGGGGCTGCATAGACAGGGTATTTTCATTTTTCAACTGGTTTCCAGAGATAATGGATACATTCCAGAGGGCTTTCTCCTGCTGTGGAGAGGAATGAGCTGCCATGGCGCCAGAGTTAAATGTGCTCGGGGTCGAATTTCCTCCCACACTGGTTACCAATCACCCTATCCACACTGGGCATGTGTCTCTCCTCCTCTCAAGAGGGAGCCAGTTTGATTTTGGTTCCTCATGAAGTTCCATCCCTGGGATCCAGGGACTTGTGGTCCCCAGGAGACAGAAGCTCCAGGCGGTGAATGGAGCCCTTACGTCAGGAAGAGTGATGGCTGAAGTGTCCCAGTCCAGCTCAGCATCAGCCTGGGTAAACCAAAGGCTCTCTGGTGGGCTCAGGGGGCTGCAGCGCCTCTCCCCAGCAGTGTTATCCAAGGGAGGTGGAGACTGATGGGGGAGGGGCTGCATTCCTTCCTTCCAACCTGGCCAGGCAGCAGTCCTTTGGGTTCACACTGCAGTGTGGGAAGCAGGGAGGCCATGTGAGGGTGGGCAAGGCAGCATGGCACCTGGCAGGGCTGGGGCTGCAGAGAGGCGTCAGGAGGAATCTCAGCTATTCCACCCTCTGCTAGTTCCGTGCATGACCCGGCCGGTTACAGAAGGGGACACTGAGTTTTCCCCTGTGATTTTGGGGGCGGGGGAGGTTGACACATTTCCCTCCCCCACCCCCAAAGCTGGGCGAGATTTGGGAATTCAGTGAGCCGCTAAGGCTGTGCTGGTGTTAGGCAGAGCAAGGCTGGAGAGTCTCAGCAAAGGGATTGTCTCTGGAGCAGGGGTGAGAAGGTGCAGAGGGACGGCTCACATCCAAGGCATCAGGAGAGCTCGGAGGTGCGCTGAATACCAGCTCAGGTTGCACCTCCCCTCGCTGTGTCGCCAGGACACAGGGAGGCCGTTCAGACTGACCAAACGCTGGGGACCAGAGTCCCCACTGGAAAGGGGTTTGGTGCCAGAGCCCTCAGCATGCCTGGTTCAAATAGACTCCAAACCGCTAGCACCTGGCACTGCTGCAGGATCACAGGTGCAGTCAGTGGAGTCTCACCAGCTTGCGCCAGCTGAGCAGGAGACCTCTGGGTGTCTGCCTGACTCTGCCTTTGCTGCGCAGCAGAACTGGGGAGGCACTGCCAGGCTTGCTGGGGCTGAGAGGCAGCCTTGGGAGAGGTCTGCACTACCATAAAGCCCCATGCTGGCATTGCCAGTGCGTTTGCCCGGGGAGGGGAGAAGGGCTCAGCATAGATAACTCTAAAGGTGTAACTCTGCCCACGCACTGCCACAAGGGACAAGCTTCCCTGCGGCCAGCTCCTCACAGCTTTTCCCACTGCCTCTCTGACACCACCAGAGTCAAGGAACGCTAATCACATCACTGCAGGGTGCAGCACCACAGAGCAGTGACTTGGGGTACATGCTCCTCCTTTTCAGTATTACATTTGAGCCACATGTGCATCCCACACAGAGTCATTGCTTTGCACAGAGCAGGGCTGCTGCCAATGGGGCCTGTGGATTTCCCTCCCCCACCCCTATGAGAACAGGCCTCAGCTTTCAAGCTACACGTGGCTTCTCCTCTTGTGAGTGACCGTAGTTCCTATGGTTGTGCTGTGCACAAGGGAAGCTGTTTCTCCTCATCGCACTTTGGCAGGGGCCGGGGCCTAGGTGATGGCCCAAGAGTTTGGAACTGAAAGATGTCATGTGGAGGGGGATGGGAGAATGGGAGCCATCCCCCGGCTGCAGTACTGCAGCCAGGGATCTATTGGCAATCATAACAACAGAAACTTGCAGGGGAGGAGGGAGTGTTTGGGAAGTGTGTTGTGAACCTGTGCTTGGACACCCCTCCACACCTCAGCATGCCCACAGGCAGCCTTAAGGAACTGCAAAAAAATAAAATAAAAAAAAATAAAGAGAGAAACTTTTGAAATCAGAGAGAAGCCAATCCCCACCTCTCCTGGTAAGCACTTCCTGTTGGGATTAGCAGAGCTGTTGGGCATGTGTGCACTTTTTCTTCAGGAAATACCTTTAGTAAGCCCTGGTGGGGGTCTCCATGGCAACCAGCGAGAGGACCTGCTGATCTAAGCCATTCAGTTCTTTATTGTTCCCTGCATCTCTTTGTTGGCTGCTTTATTGCAATCACTCTGGCAAACATAGCAGTTTGCACCGGTTTGTGAGGGCTGAATGCAGAACTTCTCCATTCTGATGGCCTAGTCTGGCCCAGGGTCATTTGCATGCAAAATCCTTTAAAAAAAAATTAAAAAAAGAGCTGGATTGAGAGTCTGGCTGAATACTGAAGGGCTAAAGGTTAATCTGCACTGCTCCCTTCCCTCAGCTCTCCTAGCCTGTGTCTCTCCCCTGGCTCTGGCCTCTTTAACCTGCTGAAGGGTTTTCTCCTCTTGCTCTTTTTAAGATTGGGGGCGATGAGCATTTTACTTGCTATGAAATTATTTCTCTCTCCTGCCCTTCATCCTCCTCACTGAAAGAGGCCAGCTCTTTGGAAAGCTAATGACAGCTATATGAACTTAGTGACATTTACCATCTGGCCTGAACTTGCCAGACTAAACTCAGTTCTTAGTTCCCATTCAAAGTAATAAAAGCTGCAGAGAGCTGGGGACGTTACATCATGCGTATACTTTTCAAACTTGTTTCAAAGCAATTACACATTCCACCTGGGCCAGAATTGCCCCTCCTCCAGCCAGCGATGTCAGGTTTCCCCGTAGGCTGTCCCTCCCTCTGTCCCTCCCTCACTCGCAGCCCCTAGCCCAGGAATGAGGCACCCTCCCTCCAGAAACTCAAGTTACATTCTCAGACTTGGAATTCAAAAAAGAAAAAGTTTAATGTAAAGGATCTGGCGTTCTTCTCTATTTTGGTCTAGCCCACTGAAGGGCTACCATGTGGTTGGACTTGTACTGTTACAGTCAATAATCTGACAGCGTGCAGCTTTTTCATGAAAAAACTTATTTTAAGTTTTACCTTTATATTTAGCCCTGGTGTGACCGCTGCTGGAATCCTGTGTCCAGTTCTGGTGCCCACAATTCGAGGAGGATGTTGATAAATCGGAGAGGGTTCAGAGAAGAGCCATGAGAATGATTAAAGGATTGGAAAACATGCCTTCTAGTGATAGGCTCAAGGAGCTCAATCGATTTAGCTTAACAAAGAGAAGGTTCAGGGTGACTTGATCATAGCTACCTGGGGAACAAACATTTAATAAAGGGGTCTTCGGTCTAGAAACATAGAACATGATCCAATAGCTGGAAGCTGAAGCTGGACAAATTCAGACTGTAAATAAAGTGCACTTTTTTAAGGGTGAGAGTAATGAACCAGTGGAACAATTTACCAGGGGCAGTGGCGGATTCTCCATCCCTGGCAATTGGATGTTTTTTCTAAAAGCTTTGTCCTAGGAATTACTTGGGGAAAGTGCTATGATCTGGGTGATCACAGTGTTTGGTCCCTTCTGGCTTTGGAATCTAGGAAATGCAGCTCAAGGCTGGGTACTTCAGGTAGCAGTTTGAGTGACAGTACATTTGGAGTCGTATAGTTCATTCCTTTTCAGCCAAGTCTCTCCAAACATTCCTATTAACCCTGCACATGGATTGTAGGACAGGAAGTGCAAAGCACTGCATCTGACTGAAACTACAGGGCAATTTAAGGAGGCAGAATTTATTTGCCAATCACGGAGTTTGGCTAGGAGAGCAGGGGTAACACCCTGTCATAAACAGATAGCTAAGGGTTAATGTTTCTTTTACCTGTAAAGGGTTAACAAAGGGAACCAAACACCTGACCAGAGGCCCAATCAGGAAACAAGATTTTTCAAATCTCAAGGGAGGGAAGTTTGGATGTGGGTTCTTTGTCTCGTCTCTGTTGCTCTCTCGGCTCTGAGAGTGATCTCTCTATCTTCAGGCTTTCTAACCTTCTGTTTCCCAGTTGTAAGTACAGGTATAAGACAATATAGGTTTTTATATTGTTTTTGTATTTACATGTGTGTAGTTTGCTGGAATGTTTTAAATTGTATTTCTTTTTGGATAAGGCTGTTTATTCATTTTTCTTTTAAGCCATTAACCCTGTATATTGTCACCTTGATACAGAGACCATTTTTATGTCTTTTTCTTTCTTTTTATATAAAGCTTTTTTTTTAAGACTGTTTTTGATTTTTTTCCTATGAACGTTAAAGGCTAATGAACGGGAGAGGGGGAAATTCTTTGTGTTAGAGTTACTAGCTTGGATTTGTTATAGGCCGTCTGGTGAGGGGGAGAGACACTTGATCTCTCGTTGTTTGTCGTTTCAAGGAATTGAAGCAGGGTAAGCTCTAGTGTACCCAGGGCGGGAAGATTGGGAGGAGGTAAGGAGGGGAAGGAAAGGGTTATTTCCCTTTGTTGTGAGACTCAGGGCATCTGAGTCTTGGGGTCCCCAGGGAAGGTTTTGGGGAGACCAGAGTGAGTCAGACACTGGAATTTCTGGCTGGTGGCAGCGCTATCAGATCTAAGCTGGTAATTAAGCTTGGAGGTTTTATGCAGGCACCCATTTTGGACGCTAAGGTTCAGAATTGGGACTTATGCTTTATGACACACCCACACTGACAGAAAGAGCCATCCGCCAGGAGGACTGTGGCTTGGCATCTCCTTTGAACAGCAGCAGTGCCATGCCCGCTAACACATGGCCTTGTGTCAATGAGGACTCATTCTTACTTACAAATTGCCAGCACCACTTCCTGCAGCATCCAAGGTCTGTGGCCAAGCCAGTCTTTGATTAGCTTGTGGGAGAGCTAAAAGGGACATGGCTGGCTCTGTGTTAACCATGCAGTCATGGTGTGAGGGTTGCAGGCTGTGGGTCTTCTGGGATACAGGTGGCCTGGGTGAAGTGTTTCTTTCCTGAAGGGACACTGATGTTCAGGACGTGTCTTGACAAATCCCTGGACTTCCAGACCTCACGCTAGGAAGTGTCAGCGGTAAGTGGAGTTGTTATGGCAAACGGTGCTTGAGAGCTGAGGCCCATGCAGTGCCCCTGAGTCCATGCGTTGCACTGCCCAGCTCAGAGAGAGCAGATGAATTGGGGGTGGGTAGCTTTTCTCTTGACTGGTGTTTCACAATAGTACTTCCAGGTCTCTCCACTTTCCTGAGGGCAAAAACTCCCCACCTTTCCTGCCCCCACCTAGGCAAAGAGTGGGAGGAATGCCACACTGCAGCCCTACAGAGTTTTAAATGTTTTTTAATTCTGATATTCCTTCTGTTCCCCCCAGCTCTTCCCGAACATCTGGGGCAGTGGAGCCCTGCCTCTTGTCCTAAGTTGTGATGCATGAGTGACTACCATTGGGTCCATTACAGGGACCTTCTCTGCTGCCGGGAGCTGCCCAGGTTGCCTGTTCAGTGCCTCCCTGCACAAAGGGAGAGAGACAAAGGTCTAGGAAGAATAGTGGGGAGTTCATCTGGTTTATTAAGCCCTTGCTAGAGTGGGCTGCGTGTTCTGGGATTGCTCTTGTGCCGGAGGAGAAGCTGAACAGCGCACAGTGCAGTTTAGCAGCCAGCAGCTTTGTCCCCCTCTGGAGGAGCTGCACCTGTTGGCTTCTTTTAAGTTACAAAATAGTAGTGTGTATAAAAGAGACGTTTCAGTCCGACAGAGCCCAGTGATCAAACAGGCTTACCTTAATTAACATGCACCAAGGACAAACCAGCATCACAGCTCACATAGCAGGCAGGCCTCTCCCAAGGGGAGAGAGGGGGGAGCTGTGGGCTCAAAGACTTCTGTGGGAATTGTGAGCCAAATGTTCTCATGGGCTGCCTGCTCCTGTAATTCAGCTCCTGCTGATTGCTTGCTGCCTAGGGCCCAATCACTAGCCTCTTAGAGGAATGGTTCTTAGTCAGGGAAAGCTTTAGGGGGGTGTTTTTTGCCCAGCCTACAGCAGGGGTAGGACTGCAGGGGATAGAGCAGAAGGCCAATCAAATGTGTTTCCAACTTTCTGTCACCCAGTGCCAAAAGCATCTGTCTGTCCCCTGAGTTGGACCCTGGTCTGCTGCTGCTCCGTGCCCGCTTCAGGGGGCTGCGGGGTCACCCAAAGCTTCTGAGCACCAGGCAGCCAGACATCCCCGTGTGACATACTCCAGCGATTCACAGTTTGAAAGGCTGTCCTCCCATACCCCGACCACTCATCCACCCTGGCCTGGAGGCTGTAGAGTGCCTCTTGCTCTCTAGAGCATACACAAAGCGCAAGCCTAAGCCACCAATGCTCGCCTCCTTTCAAAGGCACTCCATCCGTCTGCCCCTGAAGGGCCGACCTGCTGTTGTTTTCAGCAAGGCAGGCAATCTGCTGGGATGCCACAGTCTTGTCCAAAGCAGTTGCATCCACCTCTTGGATTAGCTGCTGCACCCAGGCCTCGCTTCCAGAGCCAGTGATGGGGACATGAGTGAATAAGCTGCCATCAAAATTAAGCTACCCTGATTCCAGAACTCTTACCCCATCTTGTACTTCAATGAAAGCGCATGACCTTGCTGGATTATCTGGATGCTGGGTTTCTAACCCAGCTCCTCTCCTTCCATAGGGGTTAGCTACCTTAGGCATGCTCATTAGCCTGTGAATTTATTTTCCAAGCGTTCCCACCTGGCCTCATGTTCAGCTCTGCTTCTAAGTGCAGAGATTTACCTAGGTTGCCAGCCGGCTGCCTTGCCTCCTGACTCCCCTGGCTCATCAGCTCCAGCTCAGAGAGAACCCCTGCCCCTCCCGTCCAGCACCTCTGCACTTTGAACCTGCGTGCTCATGCAGTTAATGTAAAACAGCCTTTGACTTTAAGGAGATGGAGGGAGGGGCTTTGTTGACTTAGAAACAAGATCTAGCCCCCACTCCCATGCTAATGGCTAACCTCCCCCCCAGTTCTAGCCCCTCCCAGAGAAAAAGAAAAACAAGAGCCTGAAAATAAAAAAGCAGCCTCTGCCCCTTGAACCCACCATAGGGATCCCTGCCTGGAGAGAAACAGGTCCCTCGTCAGCCCTGTGTCCATGTTCGTGCATCAAACACCTGTGTGAAAAATAGCATATCTGGGTTCTGCATGCAAATGCCCCAGGATATTAGATAAAGCTGATTGTAAATTGTCCTGAAGTTTTGTTCTCCCCTGAGCAATCTTCTCACCAGTCCTGTAGGTCCAGCTGAGACGTGTAAGGATTTGCAGACTATCGTAGACTAGCATAGAATTGCTGGCAAGCTTTCTTGAAACTCTTTCCAAGCCAGTTTTATAGGCAATGCCTTGCCCTGGTCCCCAGCACAAACACAGTGCAGAGGATTTGTACTAGCTCTGGCCTGGTGAACAGGAATATTTTCTTCCTGGCTAAAGTCTCTTTTTACGGGCCCAGAGTTTGTTTAATGGAAGAGGACACCTCCAACATGAACTGGGAATCTGAAGGGTCTAATAATCCCTGTTCTAAATCTCCCCGCACATACAGCGATCAGATAATTGCACAATTACTGCGGTTGGCAATATTAGAGCAGTCCATGGCACTTCTGGGTGTGACTCCGAACTTCAAAGTCTGATTCATTATCAAAGCTTTTGACTCCCTCCTATCCCTGGATGCAGAGAGCAGTGGCTGGGTTTAGACTCAAGTGCTAGCAGGACTTTCACAGACAAAGCAAAACCTCACAGTCTAAGTCATATCAACAATAAACAAGGCACAAAACCAAAGCAAGGTTGCCTGGCTTGCAGAGGGGATGAGTGCTCACAGTTCCTCTGTGGCTTCAGTGGGAGACATAGAACACAGGCCGCAAGCCTTCCCTGGGTGATCTGTTTCTATATGAAATAACTGCATGAGGTGGATATGATTTAAACTGTACCCTGCTCACCCCACTTGGAGAACAGATGCTAACACAGTTTCAGGGCAAAAAAGATAACAGGAGAAAGTGTCGTCTTCTTATTAGTGTTACTGTCACATGTAGGAGCCCTGGCCATGGACCCACTGTGCCGGGCGCTATACAAACACAAAACAAAAGGACAGTCCCTGCCCCAAAGAGTTTACAATCTGAGAGAAGAGATGACCAATCACATGGACTAACAGGGGTACAGGAGACAGTGTTGGTCAATGTGATGGACTGTGGTCTCAGCTCACTGCAGCCTTGGCTTGTCAAGTTTTTTTATATATATTCCGGGAAAGGAGGTTTCAAGGAGGCATTTGAAGGTGGATCGTGAGGTAGCTTTGGGGAGAAACTTATAAGCGTCCAGGGCACAGTGGAAGAGAGCACAAGGCTGCTTGTTTGAAAGTTTAACAAGTGGGCGATGGAGGCTGGAATCGTGGGCTGATCAGAGGCAAAAGTAGACGTCTCAGTAGAGAGTGAGAGAGGACAGGTGGGGGGATGACTGTAAATGGCCTTGAAAGTGAGGGCAAGCAGTTTATGTTTGATGCAATGGAGTGAGGCATTTTCATGAGATGGTATCGTTTTCTGGAGTGATTTCTTTTGTTGTTGGTCTGTTGTTATTTATTACTGTTGGAAAGGAGGGAACAGAACAACATTACATTGCAGAGTCCTTTGGTGTCTGAGTACATAGATGGGATGGAAATCCGCTTTGTAAGGTGCCTATGACTAATAATTTGAAACACAAAATGCCAGAGCTACTAGAAATGCGCATTTCATGAGGTGGTACAAGATCAAGGAAAGCGAGACTGCTTTCCCTGATTACTTAAAGGGTTGCTGTCAGTCTAAAACGCCCATATCAAAAAACTTGTTATTTGTGTTATTGATAAACTTCTGAGGCAATTGGCACCCTGCCCTTGGTGGTATGAGTTGACAGCACTGCAGGGCGGACGGTGAATTTTCCTCTCGACTAACCAGTCAAACTTTTTTTTAAATCATGAAAACATTTTGGCTGTTTTCTCTTAAACATTTTCCCCCAAAGCATCTCATATGTGTAAGAAATAAAGAAATGCCTAAAACAACAACAACAACAAAAACAAGACAGGATTTATGGCAGAGAAAAGCAATGTTCCTCTAAATGGACCTTTCCTTTTTTTTAACACCAGAATATTATTTGTATTACAATTGCGCTTCAGAGACTAGGTCCTTGTTGTCCAAGGTGCTGTACATAAATATAGTCTGTGCCCTGAAGTTGCACTGTTTAAAGGTGTGATTTTAAACCAATGCAAGCCTCTTTGTGGGGGTGGAGGTGGGGGTGTTAGCTAAAGTAATTAGAAATTCATTTAAGCTAAACTGAAATAAGTGTCCACACAAGGAGTGACACCAGCTTGATAGTTTAAAAACTTATTTAAGTTAAACTGGTGTAACTCTGTGGATGGGGCAAAACCATGTTGCATTTCAGGATAACTCCTCAGGGCAGTGTGGGAAGAAAAGTGCACTTAGCAATCAACACCTCTGCAAGCTTCTTTCAGTGTTGTTTTGTGCTTACATTGCTGGAGTTGTGTTTTCTATGTGTGTCTGTTTGATGGCTGCAGGGTATGAAGTGCTCAGCTCCATGGGTTCTGGGTAGGTAAGTCATCTGTTGCATATGACTTACCTGTGTGGAGTAGATGGAATCATGCTTGTAGGGGTCAGATGCTGTAGCCCAAGTCTGCAGCTCTGTGAACAAGTGGCTTTCTGAGCATGATGCTGGGATAATGCCAATGTGCAGAGCGCTCCCACTGGTGTCTCTTTATGAGTTCCTCTCTGGGGGAGGGGAAGGGGCACTGCTGTGTGTTTCTAGCAGTATCCACGAGAAAGCTCTTGTCTGTTTGATTGATGAGTGCACTGATAAATTAGCTTAGCGCTGGGGCTGGGGGTATGTAATGCCACTCAGGCATTGGGGAGGATGTGGAGAGTCTGACACACACGGAGGAAATCCAATTGATGTTTTGCTCTTGGATTCAATATCACGCTGGTGGAGAAAGCCTCCAAATTGAATTGGAGTCCGAACAGGGCTGATGGGGATGGGAGCAGGTGGGAGGGGCGTGCTGTCGTCCTTTCCGACATTGGATGTGAGCTGAACCAAGCCTATGGAGCCATGGAGCCATGGACACCTAAGCCATGCCCCAGAGAGACACCCTGACTTTCGCAGTGCCCTGCTCTCCCTGGCAGTGCCAGGTATTGCGCCAAGCTAAAGCAGTGATTTGTTTTGCATCGGGGGGTGGGTATCTTCTATGACACCCTGCCTCCTTCCCCCTTTGTTCCTGGCCCTGCAACTCCCAAGTCCTTCCAGCCGTGATGCCTTGAGCAGCTGTGAGGAGAGGGATTGAACCTCTGCAGGGGTAAAGACTTCTCTGCGGGAAGCCGTCATGACATTTCACCCTGTAGGTGATTAGTGTCTTTAGAAGCAATGTCTGCCCCTGAGACTCTGCTCCCAAGGCAGAGTTTAGGGTCTGGGAGAGTGCACAAGTGGGTCTCTGTGTATTTCAGCGGACACTGCTTTCAAATGACAGGTAGAATTCAGGGAGCCTCACATGAGCTGCTTCCAGACTGGACTCATCTTAAGTAGCTTTGCTTGGAGCCAGGAGGTGCAGAGTAGTTGATTTGCATATGAACTTTCTGGAGAGCTCTGTTTGTTCTCACACACTCGGAGGTTGCAGCCTTGCTCCTCAGCTACTTTGTATCGGGTGTTCTCTAAAGCGGAAACCGGAGAGGAATCCTGGAACAGGAACCCTGCAAGACAGAGCGGTTTAAAAGGCAGTGCCCAAGGCCCAGCCTCCCAGCCTACATATGCTCTGACAGGCTCTAATGTAGTTGGGAGACAACAGATCAAGTAGAGTCGGAGAGTCTTGGAATGAAGAGAAAGGATCTTTGTGCTGCTAAACCAAATGTTGCATTTGATGGCAGCTGCAATTCTCCCATCTTAATAGAGTTGGAAACTTGGAATACTCCAGCCAGCACCTGTTCAACTGGAGGCTCACCTGAGCTGACCCAGCCCAGCCAGGACACTGCTGTTAAGAAAGCATTTACTACTTAGCTTCTGCCTTAATGCAGTTCCCGCAATTGATCCTCCTCCTTCTCCCCCTTCCTTAAAATACTTTAAGCGAAGTGGTAATCAGACAGCATGAAACCTGGCCTGCTTTGCTGGCTGCCATCTCTGAGCTTTGCAGGAAGGGAGAGATTGGGCAGAGTGTGGTGCTCCCAAGGGCAGCCTCTGCATGCGCTCTCTTTCTGGGGGGTTCAGCTACTGGAGAGAGGAGCGGGGCCGGGGAGAGAGTCATGCACGAGCCAAGATTTTCAGAAGTGAGTTGCAATTTTGAATGACTAACTGAAGACCCCCTTAAAGGGGCCTGATTTTCAGAAAGTGCACAGCATCGACCCTCTGAAAATCAGGTCCCTTTGAGACATCTCATATTCCCTTCTGAAAACCTTGGCCAAAGTATTTTCTTATCGTAAGGGGCTGGGCTGACTGATGCTTGGTAAAAGGTCAAAGGGCGCATGAACAACCTCAACTTCCTTGCTAATGTCTGGGTTATAAAATGAAGGTGAAATGCTTAATCCTGCTGCAGTTGCTTTTAACCTCTGCCTCTTCTTCCCCTCTCCCCCCTGCTCTGTGGGCTGTGTGGCAGGCCTGCTAGCTGCTGTCCTTTTCAGGCTGACAGGTAGGTGAGCTGAATTGTCCTTCGCACCATGCCATCTTCAAGTCACCAGCACGTCCTCAATGGATGCAGCCATCTGCCTGGCAAGCACGGCACCCTGTTGCAGCTGTCATAGCTGCTTCCCGCACCCATCATCGCAGCTTAATTAAACTGCAGTGGCCTGTCACACTGCGCCCCGACACTGCTTCAACAAACCGCCATGTGTGGAAAGCTGAGACCTGCAGAGCGCTGCAGGAGGGTGGCACAGGAGACTCCAAGCGGGACGCACAAACCCCAATAAACGTCCGTTCGCAGTGTGGTTTCCTTTTGTCTCTATTTTCTTTCTCTCTCTCCTAACTCTTCCAGTTCTGCCCAAAGCGAAAATTGAAGTGGAGTCGCATTCGGCTCACCCTGGCGACCTCCTCCAATTGCGCTGCCGGCTACGGGACGATGTCCAGAGCATCAACTGGGTGCGAGACGGGGTCCAGCTGTCAGAGGACAACCGGACGCGCATCACTGGGGAGGAGGTAGAGGTCAGGGACGCTGTGCCTGAGGACTCAGGGCTCTATGCCTGCATGACGAACAGCCCCTCAGGGAGTGAGACCACCTACTTCTCCGTTAATGTCTCAGGTTCGTAGCAGCCCTGGGGCTGGACACAAAGGGAAGGGGGACCCAGCTGCCAGGCAGTAGGGCAGGAAGCAGATTACCTGTGTGGGAACGGGGTGTAAACCTTGTGTGCACACACCTGCATATGGTCTTATCTTTCTTCTGGTAGCTGCTGGGGCTGTTACGGTCTGTGGGGCACTGGTCGGGGAACCCCAAAGCTTTACAAAGGTTAGGTGTGCAACCCGCACCAGAGCATCCTTGTGTGCCCTCCCTGCCGTGTGTCCTGGAGCAGTTCTAGGAATAAGCTGATGCATTCTCTGTGCCGCGGCACCGCACGTCCATACATCCTGGATGCGCATTTGTAGCGTGTTGGACTTCTTGTCCCCCTCCTTTCACTGGCTCTGCTGGCTGCCTCAGCGGGGATGGGCACATGTGGAATGTGGCAGCTTCTTTGACTCATGCCGCAGCAGCTGTTCCCCTGGGGCTGATCCTGGAGTGGTATGACTGGGGATACAAGCACCAGGGTAATGGAAATATGTTACACCTGGCCAAGGACTCTTTTCAGTGCTTGCTGCAGGAGGTTGCCTGGAATGGTTTGGAGCAAAGGTGTTGCACAGCAGAGTGTATATGGGGGGATTCAGAGCAGTTGCTGGGCTGGCTGGATATGGGAGGCGAGGCCCTAGGGTCAGGTTAGCCACTAAGAAATGTCTGGGGAGTTTTGAGTGGGTTTGCAAATCCCGTCTTGCAGGCTGACAGGGCAGAGTGCACCTGTGCATCTGTCTCACAACCTTGGCCCACTGTAGCTAGGTCACATAGTTGTTCTGAGCCGTGGAAGGTGTGGAAGGAAACCGCCATTGGGTTGTCTCAGGCCAGGGGCAGGAAAAGTCAGCAGGTTTTACTGGGCCAGCTGCATGTTTTGCTGGCTGTTCTGAGTGCTCTGCCATGTCTCGCGGGGTCACCATGGGGTCTGGTGTGCAGGGTTCATCAGGACACTGCTTGCGAAGGGGAACGCCAGGGAGGCAAATGGGAGACCGTCCTCCAGACGACCAACAGCCATTGGGTTTTATTGCCGACCCTGGAACAATTGGGCAGTGTTCTGAAGAGGAAGGCTGGAAGCATTAGCAGCTGTTCCCAAGCAAGCAGAGCAGGGATGGTGCAGGAGAGAAGGGAGGATGTGGGTAACTGGGCATTTAGGAATCAAATGAGAATTTCTCAGCATTGCTGGGACCTGCCTACAGAGTGACCCAGGGCCTAACCTTTGACTCTCTGTGAGTGCTATTCCAGCCCAGTTTGCTACTCCTTGCTGGAAGGTGTCTCCAGGTGTCTGGGAGGCAGAACTGTCAGATAGGTGACTAGATCACAGCCCTTTTACCATCCAGAGGACTGGTCGCTGGCGGCCCGGCCCTGCAGAGCCTGTCATTAAAGCTCTCTGAGCTGTTTTGGCCCCATCCATCCTGGGCACGCAGCCATGCTTGCAATAGCCATGGTCCAGCACAGCATTTTCCAGCAGGGGGTAGCTGACCAAACTTCAGGCTGATTTCGGTGACTGTCGAGGGAGGTAGATGGTTTTCTAACAACCTCATTAACTAAAAACTTCCTATAGATTTACGCCCCCTAGAGAATCTATATTGTGCTTTGTTAGCCTCTCCTCATGTTGGGTGTGGATGCAGTGTCCCAGCCATGCCTGCCCGTCACCCTGTTTGGAAAACATCTTCAGACTTGCTTACAAGCATTAGCCAGGCTCAGATCTAGATTAATTAGTAGACGGACTGGGCAGTGTCTAGGTACCGTGGTGCTAGATAAATACAATAGTCAGTAAAGAGGAGCTGGGTGGGAACTGGTGGCAGAGTGGCTAGAACTAGCATGTCTTATGGTGTTGGAGTTGGAGTGCCTGATGGTGGTTAGGAAGCTGAGCTGCCATATAGGGAGGGGCCCAAGCAGTCTGTACTTAACGCGTCTGCAGAACCTCAGCTCTCATGCAAAGATGCATTGTGTCTCCAGCCATTGGGTTAAGGGAAATGCTTAGAAACGTGACCTGAGCGTAACTGCTATAGCATTGTCTGCCTGAGCCTGCAGACAGACTGAACTGATAGCTCCAAGGGGGATGAGCTGCCATGCATCTCAGGGTCCATTTAAATGTCAATGCTATTAACCATTTCCCTGCTGATGGTTGTAGCAGACACATCCAGCTAGTGCTTAAGCCACTACCTCAACCCCCGTCCCTGGGGGCTGAAACCCCCAGCTAACCCCCACTCTTCTGCTTTGTCCCCCAGCTCCCTTTCTGCCAATGTGGTTCTGTATTGCCAATGCCACAGTGCATGGTGCACTGAAAGCAGAAATGTGGGACATTACATTGTATGAATTCAGTATGAAAATTGGCAGGGCCAGGCTCCTAGCACTGATCGCACCTCTTCCTATCTTTCTTAGTTGATGTAAAATCCCTGTGTTCTAACTGAAATGCGGCTGCTGCAGAGCGCCAGGCCTCCTGCATGGTGATACACACCGTGGCGTCTAGGGCCTGCGCCAGGGAGTTAGGCCAGGTTTGCTGCCGAGTCCTTGGGCCGTTGGTTGTGTGTGGGCGGGTGGGAACTCTCAGCCCCTGGTCCTGTCTCAGGCAGGGCTGTTCTGGGCTGCAGTTGCAAGGCCAAGGAGAGAGATGCAGGGGCCAGGCTGGGGCCAGACTTCCTTCATTCCTCCCTGAGTGCTAAGGAACACAGGTCTGAGCGAGGGGGCAGATTCCTTCCAAGCAGTCGACTGCCCAGAGTTCTCCGCTCCGTCTCCCCTGGCCCCAGAACCCATGTATTCAGGTCCCTCCCAGGGCTGAAGGGATGGCTTGTTTTGACCCTCCTGGCTTCCCTTGTCCACATGTTCCTCAGTCCCTGGTGTTGGAACCCCACTGTTACGTGAGGTGAAAGCCTGCAAAATGGCATGGACCAGCGAGAAACCTGACAAGTCTGACCCACCCCGATGACTGCAGAGCTCTCCGCTGCCCCCTTCATGTGATGACACAGCGCGGGCAGCAAATCATGTTGCCATGACTTGCTGGTCCCCAGCATGTGAAATGTACAAGTGAGCATCTGTCTGGGAGGGGCATGCCGGGAAGCCCTCCTTTCCCGTTGTCCCCAGGCGGGGAGGAATAGGGAGCTGTTATGTACAGTTCCTAAACTGTACCTTTTAATTCTGCCCATCGGAGCTGTTCTGCAGTTTGCTCTGGGGCTGTGTTTGTGTTAGTGGGAACCTCCTTTGCTGCTTAGACAAGGGAGGTAAATGGCTCCTAGGCAGCCCAATGAATAGCTTCCCTTGTGCAGGACAAGGCGGAGGAAGGGTAAAAGCCACACCCGGGAAGGGAGTGGCCCTGTGCTGCTCTGCTTGGTTCTTCTTCCTGCAGGATGGTAAGTGAGGCAGCTGGAAGCAAAACTGAAACCTGGCCCTTTCTTCTCTCTCTTCTCTTGCAGACGCTCTTCCATCTGCTGAGGATGACGATGACGATGATGACTCCTCCTCGGAGGAGAAGGAGGCAGATAACACCAAACCGAACCGTACGCATGAGACACGATTTGATACCTAACACAACCTCAGGCAGACACTGCCCTCTCCCGGCTGCTAACTCTCCGGGGGGAGGAAGGGTCTTGGCCCCAAAACCTCGGGCACCGCATTTCATGGGGTGGTGTCTCCTTTTTATTTTTTGTCATTCACTAAAGCAACTTAAGAGTTTTTATGAGAGGCCTAGCCCATTGGCAGGGCCTTGCCCAGCACTGCCAGGGCCTAGCAGGGGATAGCCCAGGCTGCCAGCAGCCATAGCAAACAGCTGTGAGCTGCATGCTGTTATCCTCTGCTCACCTGTGAGTTTCCCAAAGTGCCCTCACTGCCCCTGCCTGCAGATGTAGCAGGCTGGGAGAAAACGCTTATGCCTCCAGGCTTCAGCTTGCCATTCATTCACCCAGACCATTATCTGCTTTGGAAATGTCAAGGTCACCTGGGCTGCTGGAGTTGCATGAGACAAAAAGGGTGCCAGCGGGTGAATGCCTCTGAAGGAGCTGGCCTTGTGCACATGAGTGGCTGGCCTGGAGCCATGTGCATACATCTACATAACACTCAGAGCCTGACAAAAGGCCAGCAGCTTGTTCTGGGAAGTGACTCCTGCTCCAGCCAGTCCCATCTGGAGAACGCAAGGGCTGGGGGAGGGCAGAGACCCACCAACTGGGCAGGCCAGGCAAACCTCTAGCTTCCTGGTGTTGCCAATATCCCAGTTAGGGGTGTGTCTGCCTGGGGAAATGGACTGGCATAATTATACTGGGAGAAGGATCCTGCTGGAGTTGTTCTGGTATAACTCACTGGTATAATTTTCCAGAATGAGTGTCCACTGGGGGAGTTATAGTGCCCTAACTATAATTGTCTAATTATCCCAGTATAATTATGCCAGTAAGTTTCCCCGGGTAGACAAGGCCTTAGTTTCGATAAGGGAGCTGCTAAAATACTGTGTGTCTCCTTCCCTGAAACGTGTTCATGATCTGTCTGGTTGGGGTAGGATGTCTACAATCCACTGTAGCTCTAGGTTCCTGGCCCACCTGACTGCAGGGTTAAACCAGTGAGGATACTCTTCAGTATTTTTAAAAATCCTGCCCATTCCCTGTCCACCAAACCCTCCTACTGCAATCACACTCAGATTAGCAGCTGCAGCTTCTGCCTCCACGCTCGCAAGGCAAAGCCAGCCACGGAGGAGTCCTGGTCCCATCTGAATAGCATAATTTGGGCTGGAAGGGAGCATATCCCCAGGTGCAGGACAGGCGTCTCCCATGACCGTGTGACACAAGTGATCAAAGACTTTGTAGGCTACTGGAGCCACGATCTCACCCGGGTTGCACTGCAGACAGCCGGTGGCCTGTTAACGGGGCCTGGCTGCTCATCCAGCTGAGAGGGGCTCTGGAAAGAACTGATACTAGTGCAGGTGACATCTCTTGAACCTCCCCGGCTCTCCCTTTGGCTGTGTTGGCCCCTCTTCTCCTTCACAGTTTACAACAAACCCCTTTGTAGCCACCAGAGTCTGTTCTTCCCCTAAGCCAGAAGCCGGGGCTGGGGCAGAGGGATGGCATCTTTATCAGTGTGCCCCATTGCACTGGGAGCATTGTGCAGCCTGCAGGGGAAGTTCCAAGCCCACATGGCCCGTTGTGAGGTCCCAGTGCCAGCATGCCAGAGTCCTTCCCCATGCTGACTCGCCTCTCTCTGCCCAGTGGCTGTGGCTCCCTACTGGACATACCCCGAGAAGATGGAGAAGAAGCTCCATGCTGTCCCAGCTGCCAAAACGGTGAAGTTCAAGTGCCCATCGAGCGGGACGCCCAGCCCCACACTGCGCTGGCTGAAGAACGGCAAGGAGTTCAAGCCCGACCACCGCATCGGTGGATACAAGGTGAGCAGGAATGGGGGTGCTGTGCAGATAGGGGGTATGGATTGGTCTGGAGCATGGAGGCTGTGGGATTTTTTCTGTCTGAAGCTAACAGGCTCTGTCAGGCAGTGCCCAGGAGCACTTGGGTCTTAGGTGTTCTTTGTGCACCCACCACTGCAGTGAATAGGCACCAAGTTCCAGCCCCAGGCTCCCAGTATCATGGTGAAAGGAGCTGCGCAAAGTGGGCAGTCCTGAATGCCCCCCCGGGGGCTCTTGTTCTTCTAGGGTCAGCCTTTCTCTTTAGGGCCAGGTTCTCAGCTGGGGTAAACTGCCCTCATTTCACTGCCTTGTGCACAGCTCCATTCCCTGCAATGGAGCTCTGCCAGCCTACACCTGCTGAGGATTGGGCCCAAGTATCCTGTTCTGGATAAAGCAGCAGCATCTCTCTTGTATGTCCAGGTAGGTTGGGAGGGGAAGTTCTCTCAATGCCTGTCGCTCAACAGCCTGCAGGATTATAAAGTGGGGGGCGATGGTCCCAGGGAGACATTTCTCTAACTTTCTAAAATGATTTGTCTCCCCTTTGCTGTTATAATAATCCCTTGGGAACCTGAATACAAAACTCCTCCTTCTTAAAAATGTATTGGATTCTATCCCCACTGGATATATGTGCATAGGTGTGTTATTGTAGTGTTGCTTGTGAATAAGCTTTGTGCAGGGCAGTGGTGATGTAGAATACTTTGTGAGCACGGGGCTGCCTGTGCACTGGGCTGTCACTGCAGGGGGAATATATGTGCGTGCTGGGTTGTTGTTGCAGAGTGGAGCATTGTGGGAGTGGGGCTGGGGTGATGCTGGTTGGGTTGTGAGCACTGGGCTTCTGGTACAAATAATTCTTATTGAAAAGTGCATTGAGGAGGAGGAAGGATGGACATGTGGTGGAGGCACTGGACTGGGCCTCTGGAGCTCTGGGTTCAACTCCCTGTCTCTGTTACAGGCTCCCTGTGTGACCTTGGGCAAATCACGTAACCTCTCTGTTCCTCAGTTCCCCCACCTGTGAAATGGGAGTAACAAACCTTCTCCATCTCCCAGGGTGAGGCTGCATCTCTAAATGTATCTGGGCACCTCCCAAGCTATAGGAAAAGTCAGATAAGAACTGAGACTGAAACCATTACTTTGGGTGGGGAAGTGAATGGGTGTTGCAGATTAGCATGCACTGGGAAGGCTGCTCCTTTGGGCTGCAGTCTCCCAGCAGGGACAGATGGGCCCCTGTAACATTCAGGTTACAAAACAGACCTGTGAGGGTGACCTGCTGATGGGTCAAGCTTGTGCTAGTATGCATTATCAGGGAGGGGATGGAAGAAGGGCCAAAATGAGTCTCTTGCCTAGCTTTGACATTGGGGTTTTTTGCTCCTCTACTGTATTGATCTGCACACAAACTGCATCAGGTTCCCCCCCTCATTTGTGATACTCTGGGGAATTCTCTGGGCTCTTCCCACGCCAGGGCTGTTAGAGGACAAGCCCAGTTGCTGCAGGGGATGATTTTATTACAGGGCAACAATATGGCCAGCAGAAGCAGTGAGGGCCCTAGGCTAGCAGGTTTCTTGGGAAAGTCTCCCAGGCCCAGCTCTCAGGCAGTAATTCACTCCTTGATACTTGGCTCCCTTAGGAAGAGCAGGACAGGCCACTTGGCTCCGATGCAGGTTTGTTGTTTGCTAGGGATGTGCTGTCTGGGAGTGAACTGAAGCAGGTGAATGGAGCCTTGGACTCTTGAGCTCTCCAAGGAGTGTGGGACTAGTATCTCACTGTTTCCTTTCCCTTGTAACAAAGCTGTCGTTCGGGGCTCTGAGTTCAAATCCAAGCAGGAGAGGACCTGGGAGCACTATGCAGGCTCCCTGGATGGCCAGTGCTGGAGTCTGACAGCCAAAAGAGAGAGAGCACTTGCTGCTCTGATTTCTTTCTAGCGGTTGCTATTGCACAATATTGGCGGGAACAGCTTACCCTGTGATTGCTAGGGGAGCATTTCCCTGTCATCTTTAAAGCTACTGCGAGTGGCTAGAGAAGGGAAAGGTGTTCTGGCAGTGGGTGCAGGCGTTCTGCTGTCTGGTTTTGATGCTCCTCCTTCGGTTGCCCGGAGAACGTGTTTCAGTGCTGAACGATTCAGTGCTGCCACCACAGCTCCACTGCATAGACTCCCGCATCCATAATACTCCTCCCGAAGTAGCCGGAGGGAAGAACTGTCCTTTTTTCCTTCTCTTTTTAAAACTGAAGTGTTGGTCAAGGCCTCTCAGGAGGAATCAATAGTGGCTTTAGTGAGACACAATCCATGATTCATGCATCAAATAATTACCCTCATTCCTCCTGAATCAAACCAATTTGAAGAAGGTTCTGTGCCATTTTCCTGTTAAAGTGAAATCAGGCTCCATTGGTGCACTCTTGTTTTTCTTAGTCATTTGTAGCAACTACATTTTGGTTTTGCCTGGCTGAGTTGGCACATGTATTGGGCCTTGAAAAACTTCTAGAGCAGCTGGATGGCTTTGTGTGCTGTTGAATTTACCTTTCTCTGCTGGAGACAAGGATTCCCACCTGTGTCAGCTCCTCCAGAGCACAGTGGGAGCTCCCTGTTTGGGGCTGCAAGGAAGGAAACAGATAAGCCGTAGATCTGTTGTGGAAGGTGATTTCCCAGCCACAGAGATGCAAACAAGGAACGTTGTGTGGCCAATATGGTAACCTGGTGGCTGCAGCTGCTACTTCGAGTAGTGTGTTTCCCTGTGCTTGGGATAGGAGCCTCAGGTCTCCCAGGAGATGTTGCCCTCTCCTGCGAGAGAGACTCTCTGAGTCAGCTCTCTGCTCTGCACTCCCTTCCAGCTAGCAGTTTGATTATTCACTGGCCACTGAATCATGCACATGATTGTGCAAATGAAATCCAGCTATTGGCCCATGTCCCATTATGGTCCAGCAAGGCGCTGGCACAAACCCCAGAAATCAGCCACATCATGACGCTGCTAAGCTCACTTCATTACATGCTGGGGTGGCGCTATCTGCTCAAAGAGTCCCCTGGCTCTAAGGAATCAAAGGTGAGCAGGAGACTGGCCTTTCAGGCAGGGAACGGCCATGGCATGGACACCAGGAGAGTCTCCTTGGCATTTGTTAGTAAGATTTCATCCTTGTAACACCCTGGAATTGTACGCTTTCAATCCAACCCTCCTGGTGCTCATGGGACTCCGAGAAAAACCCCTTCGTCAGTGACACCACCCTTCCTTCCCAGTTCCTCCTATATTAGGTTTGTCATTATTATTATTTCTGAGATCGGGGCCCCACTGTGCCAAGTGCTGCCCATACATGCACATAGTAAGAGTGCTCCTGCTCTTCCCAACCATTTAAATAGACGAGACACAGAGTGGGAGAAAGGAAGTACTTGTAGCCCTTTTTACAGATGGAAAACTGAGGCGTAAGGTAGCCCAAGATCACCCAGAGCCAGGAATAAGAATCCCAGCTTTCTGAGCTCCCCTCCAGTGTCCTTACCCAAGGGCAGTCTTCCTCTCATGCATCACTGTTGAAGCAACTGGGCTTCCAAAGTTCAAATCCCAGCAGGGCCGACTCAGCCTTGCACTTTTTGGAGAGAGCCCCATCGTGCCAGGAGGTTTTGATCCCTGAGCTGTTCATGGTGCAGGGAAGGGAAGTGTCTCTCGTAAACAACTTTGAATGCTAGATGCCTGGGCACTTTCCATAGCAGTGGGGTGGTGCTTCATCTCCTGACTGGTCTCCCGAGGCCCTGCCCTCTTAGGCTAGTGCTGGCTGCCTTTCAGTGGTGCTGTTCACATGAAGTCTGTGACGTACCTGGGGGCAAAAGGCACAGCTATATAAATTTTGATTCACAACAGTTGTAACTAGAAGGCTTCAGGACAGAACTGAGGACGGCCAGTACCTTCTCCCAGGGCAAGCCAGTTTTTCAATAAGCACAGGCAGAAAATGCTTCTCCATTCCCCGAATGCCACATTAAATCACTCTGCCACTGTATGGCATTTCTGCACTGATAGTGCCTGGAGAGGCTACAGAGGCGCACAGGGCTCAGTTCATTGACACCTAAATGCTCTGCGTTGTGTCCTTGTGCTGTGGGAAGCTCCTGCTGCCCTAGCCTGTTGCTGTGAGCTGACTCTGACAATGGCACAGTGGCTGTAATTGGAAGGTGAAGGCCTGGGCACACAATGCAATGCCCAGATGGAGAGGTGGGATAATGGGGCTAGAATCCAGCTTGGAGCCAGGAATGCAGCAGCACCAGCATAAAGCTGGTATCACAGAAGGCCTTGATAGGAGAAGCTGCTTCTTGGGATCCTGCTTTCATCCAGCGGCAACAAAGGTGGTTTTATTCAGGAGTGAACGTGGCTGTGTTGAGTAGAGGGAGCTCAGCTTCCATGGCCCAGGAAACCGTAGTGGAGACGCTAGTCCAGCATGGGACATCCACAGTAAAACCCCTTCTTGTCACCCCTCACCCTCTCCAAGCCAAACAGTCGAGATCTGGGATGCTTTGGGACTGGGAGTGCAGGAAACAGTTTTGCTGCTCCAAGATGCTGCAATTGCAACAGTGCATGTGTCTCAGCTACCCTGCCTGGAGCATGCTGAGCTGTTCGGAGCTTGCTGCAGTGTTGTGAATTGCATGGGGTAGAGTCTGGCCTACAGTCTCATGAAGCCCCCTGGGAACATCAGCAGGAGGACCCTTGCTCACCTGCTTGCTTTTTAATCTCTGTTTCCACTCAGGGGCTCATGTGACAGAGAGCTCCCTGCAGTCAGGGGTGGAGGTGCTGGCCCTGGGGGCGAGGGTGGGAAGAGGACTGCCCACAAAAGGGGATAAAGTCAGGGGGCTGCGGGGGGTGACTCAGGGATGTGCCTCGATATCCAGGCTCTGTCCTGTCTGCTGAACTCGGAATTGATTCCTGCGTGGGAGTGGGGACTGGCTAGGGAGGAGCTCTTATCCGGGTGACATGGGAGTAGCACAGGCCGGAGCAGTCTGTTCTGAGAGATGCATGACAGTTTGGAGCAGTGAGATTCTGCTCCCGTGATGCTGCGGGCGCGAGGGCAGGCTGGGGCTGTCTGGAGAGGGGTTTCCTGCAGTCAGTGCCAGCCCATCAAACTCCATTGACATCATGTTTCCAGATGCAGATGGCCGTGTGTTGCGTCTGTCCTGGGACAGCTGGGAGTGATTACCATCCCCTGTAGCAATGGGCAAAGGTGACCTTGAGCCAAGATTTATGGCCTGTCTAGAACACGAGGCCCAGGGGTCAGAGATGGCTTTGACGTGCTCTGGAATTGGAGGGCATGTGTTCTATCAAACGCAGCCCTAGCATGGTCTGGGGCCCCTAATTCCTCCCCACACCATTTGGAGTAGGCAGATGATAAAGCTCTGTGCCGATAACCATACTGAACTGGCTTTGTCGTGTCTCCTGCCTCCTTAGGTCCGCTACGCAACCTGGAGCATCATCATGGACTCAGTGGTGCCGTCCGATAAAGGCAACTACACCTGCATCGTGGAGAACAAATATGGGAGCATCAACCATACCTACCAGCTCGACGTAGTGGGTGAGAAAGGCTGAGCTGGGCAGAGGGTTAAGAAGGGAAATTGGAAACTTATGTCCCTGGGAAACCAGTGATGCAAACCATAAATGTAGCACAAGGGTTCATGGCTGTGCAGAGGAAGGGGCTCCCCTGAGGTCCTATTCTGTTCAGCAGCGCCTCTCTGGCAGGCACGCTGCCTGCCTTTTCAACACCTTGTTGGCCACCGGAACGATTCTGCTCCACTTTCACTGTAGCTGTGCACATGACATTCTGCAGCCCGGGGATGCTCTTGTAGGGCTCTGAGTGGGGATTGCAGAGGCTGACTCGAAGACTGGGGAAACAGTGGCAATGCTGGGAACCTAACTCTGGGATTGAGGCCCCAGTTGGGAGAAAAGTGTTCTAGGTCCAGAACCAGAGAAACCTTAGCACATCCCTGTGGAAAGGAATTGCTCAAAGCTCTATAATTAGCTCTAGGCAGCTCGCTATATGTGGCGCTTGGAATCGGTGACTGTTGTCAGATTTCAGCCCACCTCTCAGGTGTCAGCTGGTTGCTGTCTCCTCTTTGGGCCCATGTCAGGACTTGAGCTGCTATCCCAACCGGACACTGGAGGGCAGTCCTGGGGTGAGGTGGAGTTTTGCACTGCTGCTTAGCCTGAGGCACTGTAGCGAGTCCCTTCCGGCCGGCTGCAGGCCAAGAAGAGGTTGGATCTTTTGGGTCAACAAACGTGTGGACAAGGGGGATCCAGTGGACATAGTGTACTTAGATTTCCAGAAATCCTTTGACAAGGTCTCTCACCAAAGGCTCTTACGTAAATAAAGTTGTCATGGGATAAGAGAAAAGATCCTTTCATGGACTGAGAACTGGTTAAAAGACAGGGAACAAAGGGTAGGAATAAATGGTAAATTTTCAGAATGGAGAGGGGTAACTAGTGGTGTTCCCCAAGGGTCAGTCTTAGGACCAATCCTATTCAACTTATTCATAAATGATCTGGAGAAAGGGGTAAACAGTGAGATGGCAAAGTTTGCAGATGATACAAAACTGCTCAGGATAGTTAAGACCGAAGCAGACTGTGAAGAACTTCAAAAAGATCTCACAAAACTAAGCGATTGGGCAACAAAATGGCAAATGAAATTTAATGTGGATAAATGCGCAATGGAAAAAATAACCTCAACTATACATACAATATGATGGGGGCTACTGTAGCTACAACTGTTCAGGAAAGAGATCTTGGAATCATCATGGACAGTTCTCTGAAGATCTCCACGCAGTCAAAAAAGCAAACAGGATGTTAGGAATCATTAAAAAAGGAATAGAGAATAAGACGGAGAATATCCATGGTATGCCCACATCTTGAATACTGCATACAGATGTAGTCTCTTCATCTCACAAAAGATATACTGGCATTAGAAAAGGTTCAGAGAAGGGCAATTAAATTTTTAGGGTTTTGGAACGGGTCCCATATGAGGAGAGATTAAAGAAGCTAGGACTTTTCAGCTTGGAAAAGAGGAGACTAAGGGGGGATATGATAGAGGTATATAAAATCATGAGTGATGTGGAGAAAGTGAATAAGGAAAAGTTATTTACTTGTTCCCATAATATAAGAACTAGGGGCCACCAAATGAAATTAATAGGCAGCAGGTTTAAAACAAATAAAGGAAGTTCTTCACACAGCGCACAGTCAACCTGTGGAACTCCTTGCCTGAGGAGGTTGTGAAGGCTAGGACTATAACAGGGTTTAAAAGAGAACTGGATAAATTCATGGAGGTTAAGTCCATTAACGGCTATTAGCCAGGATGGGTAAGGAATGGTGTCCCTAGCCTCTGTTTGTCAGAGGCTGGAGATGGATGGCAGGAGAGAGATCACTTGATCACTGCCTGTTAGGTTCACTCCCTCTGGGGCACCTGGCATTAGCCACTGTCGGTAGACAGGATACTGGGCTGGATGGACCTTAGGTCTGACCCAGTGTGGCCGTTCTTATGTTGTTATGTTCACTTCCCCAAAGGAGGCCGGGGTGTTGCAGCCTGGTGTTGAGTTATACCAAAGCACAGCGTCACCGTCAGCGAGCTCCCAGTGGCTGTCTCACTTCTGAGAGGGGAACGCAAACCCCAGTCTGACTAATCCAGGAAGGCACCCAAACGCCTCCAGTGAGGGCTCCCATCAGGGTGAAGAAGAACCTGCGGGCCTCGCAGTGCTCTGAGCCAAATGCAAAGCCCTTTTCGTCAGCTCAGCTTCCCCTCCACAAGCTGCTTGCCTGTATGGATCTGCTCCCTTGCATTACAATTCAGTCAGTGACCTCCCCCAGTTTCTACACCTGCAGGTGGACAAGAGAGCTTGTTTGTGGAATTGTTGTTACTCGGTGGCACTCGGATACTGCACTGCCAGGAGCTACATACAGACCTAGACAGCTGGATGGACTCTGCTTCCCCCTTTTAATTGTCACTTGCCCCATCTATAATCAGACTCATCTCTTCTGTCTCCCGAGAGCACAGCTTGTCTCCTTGGGGGATGGGAGGGATTGCCTGGCCTCAGAGCTGGTGGTTTGGTTTCATTTTTGTTTTTTTTAAATTTTTGTTAAAATAATTTTGTCGTCCAGACAGAACTTTTTTTTTTGTTTTAATCACCATATGAGCCTTAATTCCCAGCTGGGAAGGCTAGTCTGTGCAGTTGCACATGTGGAGCTGCTCTAAATGCCAGTAAATGAACCATTAAAAATGTGATTTAATTTGATTACACTGAGCAAACTGAAGGGAATAGTCAGCAGTGGGAACAAAAGGGTTTCTTAATGCTCGCTCACCGCAGTGGCAGGCTCTTTGTTAATCGGCTAGGTCCTCATTGGGTTTGTTTGACCTTTGACCTTGGATGAATAGGTAGCCATGTTTATCCCCCTCCCCCATATTCCCTGACAAGAATTTCACCTGTCCGTGCCCCCTCCCCACTTTGCAAACACTCGGTTTCTGTTTGTGCTGGGGAGGGTGTTCCACCCCATTCACCACACAGCACACGGGTGGCTGTTCTCTGGAGCAGCAGCATTTCCTCCAGCTTCTGCTGGCCCCAGGAGCAAACCAGGGGTTCTCTCGGTCTGGCCTTTCGCTTGATCCTTTGCTTGGCTTCAGGCCCAGGAGGGCATTGGGGGGAGAGTCATCTGTGTGGGGCAGTGATGCCCTCTTATCCATCCTCCTCCCTGCTTGATTTCCCTTCGCTCTTTTGTTGTAAGACTGATGGAATGGAGCTGCCCTCTGCGCCGAAGGCTCTAATCAGAACTGGTTGGGTGACTTTTTTAGTTTGATTTCATAAGGGGCTTTTGGGGCCCCTGTTGTTGGAAATCCCTTTGGAGGTTAGTGACTAGCCCTGCCCCTAGGAGCCCCCTATGAATCCTTCCGTGCAATGCCCCAGCTCAGGAAGGCTTGGTCACCAAGTATCCAGGCCTGGCCGCATGCACTGACACCTACAATGCAGCATAGTGGCACTTCCATTTCATCCTGGCTACATATGGGAAAAGGAACGCAATTCCAGCCAGGTGGCAAGTGGCAGGAAATCCCAAACACCCAGCACTGAGTGCAGTGAGATCTCAGCTGGAATATAACCAGCCAGACTCCAGGCAGATCCTGTCATCTTCTCACTCCTGTCTGGTCCAAAGCTAATCCTTTGCCCACCTTCTGCTTTCCAGGGGACACATCTGATGGCACTGCCAGTGCTGCTCCATTGGAGGGACTGTTCCTTGCAGGCCTGGCTATCAAGGCAGTGAGCTAACACGGAATCATAAAATCAGCCACCACAGCTCGTGCTGCTCAGAACTGCTAGTGCTTGATGTATTTCATCTCCTCTGTGCTGCTGTTCCCTTGCTGGCGGAGAGGCAAAGCCTGGGCTCTGATGCAGACTTGGTTTGCAGGCAAAGGGCCAGAGTCAGAGGGAATATCTGTGGTAGTAGGAACTGCATGTTAGTGAGTGTGCTTTGCACGCTAGAGGATGGATGGTGAAAGCAGAGTGTGCATAGGAGAGCAGGCCTTGAATCCCTACAGTGTCTGCACTCCAACTTGCTGCAATGGTTTACCAGCATTTACCTTGTATTCCATTGCAATCAGGCCCATTGTCTTCTCCATCCCCTTTCCTCCAAGAAGCTTCACTGATCAGAGGCCACCATTACCTCCGCACAGTGTCCGTACGTGGTACGTATCTCCTTCCGAGATACACCTGTATTCCCTGCCAGCCTTGTTCTTCTGCCCTTGGAAAGCCATGCCCGCCTCCCCTCCTCTCTGGCACCAGGCAGAGTAGCAATTGCAAGAGATCAGAGGGCAAAATGGGAGTTCACTATGAAATAGAACAACTTTTCCCTTTGCACCCTTCCCCAGGTGGAAATTCAAGTGTGGAGGGAGCCACAGTGAGCTAGGCTGGCTTCTAGGTGCTACCTGCAGCATCTCTAGGCACCTGCTAGGGTGGCTGCTGCATTGGTTAGAGGCACAGGCCTATCCTTGACAGCTCCCACCAGAGCTGGGGCTCTAAATCATCAGCTTTGTCCTTTCTTTCCCCGCTTGTCAGAGAAACCAGCTGTCGCTTGGCCTCTTCCTAACTCCCTCCTCAGTGATCAGCCCTGGCTGTAACCCTCCAGCTAGGCCTTAAGCGGCGCCCCGGACAGGAAACAGGCTGAGGCCTGCTTGCATCATCAGAGGTGGGAGTGGTGAGGCATCGCAGAAAGTGTGCGGTGTAATTCAAGGCAGATGTGAGTGCAAGCAGAAGGGAGCACTTGGCAGGGGCTGCGCCGGTCCTGTGATATTTACTTTGGGAACTGGAGTATGATTTTAGGATACAGGGGGCCACTCATCAAGGTTCCTTAGCGAGAGGGATTAGAGGGGAAGGCAGCCGGGGAAGCTTTCCCTTCGTATTTTTAATAAGTGACTGGCTGGGATGAAACAGATCTTGGCTCCAGCCACTCGCCATGAAAAAATAACCGCTTAATCCCTGTGTTGTCACCTCCAGAGTGAAGATGTGAAGGCAGTGGCTGGCGGCAGGGCCTTTCCCTGCTGCTGCCATGTGCCTAACTCTCTTTGTTTCTGGGAAGCTGAGTTCACTTCGAATCCACATCTGTCTTGTTCATGCTTGCTTGCTTTCTGATCCTGAGCAGCACGAGAGAGAGCAAGGGCCTGGGATTGTGTCCCTCCCCACATACGGTCTTGGGTTAAGGCCTACTTCATGCTCTGGCCAAGCCTTGAGGTTTTGTTCTGGAGGCTGGGGGCAGGCCTTTGTTTTCAGTAGCTCTGTGTTGCCTCACTTGTATTGTTGACCCATAGAGTGAGGTTATGGGTCATGCTGCTCCCAGGGCTCTGGGCTGGCCTCTTATCCTGTTACCGTGTTCTGTCTGTCTGTCTGTCTGTCTTATGGTTTTATACTGCCATCCATCACCTGGGCATCTGACCACCTTCCATGTAAAATCAATAGCAAAGTTGAGTGGACTTTCAGGGATCTCTGGCACTTCTACTTCTGCCTTCTCTCACTTTGCACACACAGAAGAGGTGTCAAGAAGTAGCTACCTAGGTAGATTTAAATGGTCTGCTTCCACCAATAACCAGACACCAGGTCAAACCCTCCTGATAATTAACTAGATCCCTATGGGCCCGGTCCAGTGAACAGCAAGCTCTTCCCAGGCAGCGGAGAGGATGCAAAAGAGGGAGCGATGCTAAATATTCTATGCCCCTACTGCTGTGCTGTCACTCAGGAGGTGCCCTCCCCTATCTGAGCTCTCGAGCAGGCTCTGGGAGGAGTGCGTTGCGTGGGGGTGGGGACGGGATGCAAGTTTGGGACAGGGGGTGGGCAGAGACGTAGCCAATGATGTGCTAAGACTAGTCTTTTTTTGTAGAATCCCAGCCACGAGTCTTCATCAAGTAATATAATCTACAGGGCTGCAAGCAGCATTGTAAAAAAATGTAGCCAAGAAAAGATAATTTCTCTAGCAAAGTATACGTGTGTGAGACTGAGACCGATGTCCGGGTCACCCAGAGCTGCTCTTTGGTAGCCTGCTGGACTTGGCGCCCTGGTTTTGTGAGACCATCCCCTCTCTTGCCATGTCTTGCAGAGAGATCACCTCACCGGCCCATCCTCCAAGCTGGGTTGCCCGCTAACAAGACCGTGGCCCTGGGCAGCAATGTGGAGTTTGTATGCAAAGTTTATAGCGACCCACAGCCCCACATCCAATGGCTGAAGCACATAGAGGTCAATGGCAGCAAGATTGGACCCGATGACTTACCCTACGTGCAGATCCTGAAGGTAACGTCTCATTCTGGATGGGCCCGTTTTGTTTCCTTTGCAGGACAAGCCAGCAGGTAGAGATGAATTGGGGAAGGAAGCCATTTGGGATGGAACTGACATATCAGGAATGGGGCAGAGGGATGATGTTTGCTACGATTCAGACTGGGTTAGATACCAGTCTCCTGACCAGCTGAGCCAAAACAATGGGACACTCAGCCGTCTCCTGTTCTCTCCTCCCTGCAAAGCCTGGAGCAGAAGATAGTGGGTGGGTAGGATAGGAAGGTGCAGGTCTTTTCAGCAGAATGTGGATGAGAGATGCATTCCCCGAAGCACCAAGTTGGACTGAATACATTGTCTTAACTGCCCCAGGAACAGACTATCAGTGAAGCATTCAATGGCCCTTAGATCTGCATGCACAGAGATGCAGCGGGCTGTGGGGAGGGTCACTCCTATTCTGTGAATTGTTATTTTTAAAATAGCAAATGTAGAAAGCAAAATAATAGCTCAGGTGAGCCCGGCTCCCTTAGCCTCCACCACAGGCTTGGAATCTGAGAGCAGAAGCAGCTGATGCAACCCTCCCTTGCACATGCCTCTCTGCTGTGTTGTACCTAACACCAGTCTGTGCCACCTCTTAAAGCAACGCACTGTGCACTTTATCCAGTGGTTTCATGGCCACCTTGGTACCCCATCCTGAATCTGTTCCTTGTCAAGCAGGCCATGTTCATTCATCTGGGAGCTCTGAGGGAGCCCGTGTGTTAATTCAAAGGAAAGGGAGAAAGGTTGTGCTGTTGCTGACTTCCTGCACTGGTCACCAAATTGTCATAAGCCAATGCATCGGTCAGCTGTTTCAATGCACAAGCCCTTCTTCCTTAAACTTATAGGTACCTCCAGGCTGTGTGTGTCTGGCTTGTTACCAGACCCTTGCACTTCTGCAAACAGACACCACCACTGCTTGATATGGGAGATGGGTCACAGAGGACTTGCGCTAGTCGCTCCTTGATTCAGCGTCTGGGCAAGGCACTGATGATGTGATTTATGTTGATCTTGGGGCTGCAATATCCAACTGTGTCAATGTGACTCCTGTGTTGTTGGTTTGTTCTAGCACTCAGGAATTAATAGCTCTGATGCGGAGGTGCTGACCCTGTATAATGTGACAGAGGCCGAGAGCGGGGAGTATATTTGTAAGGTTTCCAATTATATTGGCGAGGCTAACCAGTCTGCGTGGCTCACTGTCACCAGACCCATGGCAAAAGGTAAACTGAAGAACACCAACTGGGATCTTACTTGGACAGTCAGTCCCTAGTGGTGGAAAACAAAACTCTGGGCTCTCTTGTTTCTGCTATATTTCTGGTGCCACAAGCCATGGAAAAATACTCACAGTGGCCAGTTTAGTTTTGTGCTCTGTGTTGCTTGCCCGCCTTCCTCTCCTGGATGTTTCTCCCCTGCACGCTCTCACTGTATTAGCAAAACACATTGGATAGGTGCATCTAAACCAACTCAGCATCTTCCCGGTGAAACATAAGCAGTCACTTCTCGCTCCAGCTGCGTCTTTTCCAGCGCATCTGGGCTTGGGATCTTTGCTGAGTTAGATCCCCTCCAAAATAAAGACATGATTCAGCCATATTTTGCCCATGTCTCCTCGCTTTCAAACCTTGATCTATGCACCAGATCTGGCTGTGACAATACAGTGTTGTGTTCTCCCCTCCATCTCACAATCTGTCACTTCCCTACCCAAACCCCACTCCTTCAGCTATGTTGTCTTCCATCATGTTTCTCTGCAATCCCATCGCCTCCCCTTGTGCAGTTTTGTCGCATGAAACTAAGCCAGCCCCTTCTTCCTGAGGTCCATTTTTCCATGCAGCCCATCACCAGCATGTTCAGATGGGCAGGAAATTCAGTTTGGTGAAGGGTTTTAACAAACATCTCCTTAGATCAGCCTGGATCAAAGGTCGTCCTAAGGGTCTCTTTAACAGGTCTACAGTGGTCTCTCTCTGCTACCCGGGGGTCTGGCAAATGAGACACCAGGACACATTCCTCCCCCCTCCTCCACCTTGGTTCCTAGAAGATCTCATGTCGTTTGCTTGTCCGTTTTTTGCTTCCATTTGTTTTCTTCTAGACGGCTGGAGTTAACACAACAGACAAAGAAATGGAAGTCCTTCACTTAAGGAATGTCTCATTTGAGGATGCTGGGGAGTATACATGTTTGGCGGGTAATTCTATTGGGATCTCCCATCACTCTGCATGGTTGACAGTTCTCGAAGGTACATACTCCTCTTTCTGCTGTCCTTTCTCCACCTCATTTCCATATCTGATGAACTATGCATTGCAGCCTGGGAGAGAGCCTGGGCTTTCCCCTTTCCTCCCCACCCTGGGGAAAGCACAGAGCCTGCCAGTCAGTTCTTCCACATCTAGACACCCAGCTTCCCCAGCAAGGGCAGTACTCTCAGCCACTCTGCCCTGGTGACAAGTTAGGACTCAACCCATCCCCAGGGTGTCTGATGCTGCACCTTCCTGTGCGGCTCCTGCTGGTGAGAATCCAAAGCAAGAGGGTAATTTAATGCTGTCTCCCATGCTGGAGCTGGCAGGAGCTTGTGCCCTCTCTGCTTGGTGCCAGGGCCCTGCTGCTCCCCACCTTAGGGACAGTTCAGAATTGGTGACCATGGCCACCCGCTCTCTCCCTGGCCAAGGCAATGCATATCTCTGATCTACGTGTAACTGGTAGTTCAGTCCGACTTGAACAGGCTAGTTCTGTCCTCTCAGGCAATGCCAGTGTTTCCCATTCCTTGTGTCCCCACACCGGCTGACCAAAGTGCCGATGCATTAGCCCAGGGCGATAACAGTGTTTCTAGGAACCACCCAGGCTTCTGGCTCCTAAGCGGCTGCCCCTCAGTTTCAGTGGAAGAGGGGATACAGCAGGTGTCCTGGGTGGTGGTGTCACAGTGCCACATGGCAGCACCTGGAGGGAGTTTGGGACTGGAGATTGCAGCTTATGGAGGCAGAGAAGCTCTAAGGCCCTTCTCGCCAGCCCCAGGGCACCACAGACTGGTTCTAAAGCCATCATGAGTGGAAGCGCCGATAGTGGGGTGAAAGAAGAGGACCATGGAGGAGGTTCCTGGTCCCCTTTCTCCCCCGAGCCCTCACAAATAGAACTAAGTTAACCAATAAGAAATTGGGGAAAGTAGTGGGTCAGCTGCAGCCCCCATGCCTCATGCTGCTGTCTCCCCCTTTCCCGCCCCCCACACTGACCCCCTGTGGCAGTTTGAGCATCAGTAGCCCTGGCCTTGCCCTGAGGAGGAACCTGGCCCCTGGATGCTGGGGTTGCAGTGACGGGTGCTATTTCCTCTGCATGAGCCCTCTGTGGGCAGGTTGTGCTCCTGCCCTGGCATGGGTTTGGCTCAGCCATGCCTTGTGCATGCTGCTTCCCTTTCCCTGACAAGGCCTGATAACTGGCAGCTGCAGGAAGTTTTTGGGGTGCGCCTGGTGGTGCTTTTCATACAAAAACTTTCTCCGTTATCAGCCATTTCTCCCTTGTCAGACCTGCCCCGTTCAGAGCTCTGGGATCTGAACAGGAGATGGTGGCTGCTTCTCTGCAGTGGGGTATAGCACAAAAGACTTGGACTCCCTGTAATGCCTTCTCTGAGGCTTTCTGCTTTTCTTGGGGGGGAGGGCTGGGGTGGGGAGACTTGTGTCTTAATGAACTGCAACTCCAGTGTCCTCACTGACCCGGCAGTGGTGCCGTGCGTAATACTCTGCACCACCTGGCTGCGACTGCGCTGAAACTGTTCCTGAACTTCCACCACTCTCACTGCAACTCAGCCGGGGCTTTGCTAGGAAAGAGGGGTCCTGCTGCAGTTCAGTCCCTGGGGGACGGAGCAGGTTTTGTTTCTTGATGAAATGAAACTCTCTTTAAGGGGCTGCTAGGGACCATTTCAAAAACAAAAAAAACCCCAAGCCCCTGTGGTAATTTTTTTTTTAATTCCTGTGACTCTTGTTCAAACTGTTTGTAGTCTCACAAGGACAGCATTTTATTTTGGCCTGTCCCTGCGTTGTTCCTGGTGACTTCCCCTAGAAATCTATAGTCCCAGTTCAGACTGGGTAGGAAAATCCTCAAAGGTGCATGTCCCCGAATCCCCTCCTGCTCTTACCCACCGCAAACGGAAAGGGGGTGTCTCCAAGCCAGGCCTGGGCCAGGCCTCTCTGTACATGCTGCTTTGCAACGCCTGCATGGGTTAAAATGAAGTCGATACCATCCCCAGAAGGATATCCCTGGGCCCCCAGCACAGCCTCTTGTTCCCCTAACTATGGGGAGGGAGAGCTCTGCAGCTGCGCCTGCTCAGTCTTGTGATGGCTTAATGAGTACAGCTGGGCCACATCAGGCAGGGGCCAGCCACAGGGCCGAGGAAGCTAGCAGGCCTGTTTCTAAGCTCAGCAGCACTCTGCTCAATGCGGATGCCTGTGGATTCTCTGCCTTTCTGTGCTTGCCATACTCCAAGCCCTGCTCTAGCCTAGATTGTGCCCTGCACCCGACCTTGTTCCAGTCCTGTCCCAGCCTCACTTGTAGCCCTGCTTCTGCCTTCCTTGATTTTAGATCATCTGGTTCTGACTCCTTCCCTGACTGCCCCTGACCGAGTCTCCTGCCACTAGCAAGGGACCCAAGGGAAGTTCCAGAAGTTCTCAACCCAATATATCTACCCACTTTTATGTATGTTTGTAATTCTCATTTAATCCCAGCTCCTTAGAGGAGGTTACAGCCCTGCCTCCTCTCACTACTCCACTCTCAGACACGTGCATTTGTGACCTCTCTGGGCGGAGGGGCTGCATTGCCTGGCCATTTGGTCTCAAGTTCCCTCAACTGCTTCTTTCCCACCAGCCAACATCTGCTTATGGTGGGGTGGGGCTAGGGGGGGAAACGTGTCCTTTTACATAAAGGTTTGTGCTTGTTCCTCGTGTCTCTCCAAGCTCTGGTTGGCTGAGGACTAGCGTGGCAAGGCGGCTCGAGAACACCACACGGTCATTCGTATGCACAGGAATGCTGGGGCAGCGAGGAGGTGGCTGGCCTCTGCTGGTCCCTGCTGTACGTTGGGCTGTGTGTCCTGTTCTGTTTAGACAGGGTTCAGACCCCGAGATAGCTGGAGCCAGGAGGTTTGACTGGCTTGGACTCAGCTGTGCTTAGAGCCTCTCTGGGCCTGGAGGGGAGGAATGGCCCATCCCAATCTCTGTGGGTGGGCGTCGCTCCCCCAGTCCTAACACACCACCCCGCGGAGGATTTGCAGTACTAATGCCTTGTTCACGCTGACCCAGCTATTGAAGATAGGCCGGCCATGATGACCTCGCCGCTGTATCTGGAGATCATCATTTACTGCACGGGGGCCTTTCTCATCTCCTGCATGGTGGTGACCGTCATCATCTACAAGATGAAGAGCACCACCAAGAAGACTGACTTCAACAGCCAGCTGGCCGTGCACAAGCTGGCCAAGAGCATCCCGCTGCGTAGACAGGTAACAGAAAGTAGATAGGGGGTTTGTTTGCACATAGTGCCTTTCCTCAGAGCCCCTGCTGCCTGCCCAGCAACGCTACCCTGACCGCCCATCCTATCTGAGCTAGCACAGGACAGTGGCATAAACAGCCAGGGGAGGATCCTCTCTCTCTGGGGGTCAGGAGGAGGAATGAAGGGAGGGGAACATGTTATTTCAGCGGTGGGGACTGAAGTGCAATCTGGATTGCTTGCAAAGCAAAGCCTCAGAGTAGGGGGTGTGGGTGGGCTTGCTAAGAGGGTTGCAGGTGGATTGGGTTAAACATCAGGCTGATCTCTTGCCATGTTTCTAAGCTACAAAACCTCTTTAAACCCCCCAATTCTCTAAGTCAACAGACAACCACCCCTCATATGCACTCTCACGCATGCCACTTACTGGAGAGACAAGGCGCGTGGGGTAGTATCTTTTATTGGCTTAGCTTCTGTGGGTAAGAGACACGCTTTCCTATCCCATAGCTCTCCATCAGATGTCCACTTAATGACTTCACTTGACCGATGTCCAAATCTCCCAGCCATTCCTCTGGTTGGGCCCAGTTCTCCCTTCCCCAGGGGTAAGCCTGGTTGGTGTGGCCGGATGACAGATCTTCCCCTGGTCCAGTCAGACTGCTGTGATCCAGAGAGCTGCCATTCCCAGTGCTGCACCTGAGCGGGATCTCCAGGGCCTGGTTGATTATGGTCCCTGGGGAAAATGTGTCGATGCAGCAGTGTGGAATTTCTTAGCTTGGGCCAGAGAGGGAAGAAGAATGAGTCAGAAAACCCAGGGGTGACATGAGATGGGCACAGGGGTGGGGGCAAGTGGGCAGACTGTAATGATGGTTTAAAAAAAAAATTCCCCCAGCCCAAAAATATCTGTTCTCCCCTTGTGTTGTGTCCCATCTTTGCCACAACATAGGCTAGTGGAAAAGGCACAGGATGAAGAGCCTTTGGTCCTTGCTACAGTCAAGGAGGTCCTAGGATCTGGGAGTGGGGCGGGAGGTGCCCGTCTCTCTCTATGGGGGGTGAGAGCAGCCCTGAGTGGGCTCCTCTGTAAACCTTCCCCTCTTCTCTTGGTGTTTACGGCAGATCAGTCGGGTCATGGGGGGATCTGGAAGGGTTTATGGCAATTTAATATCTGATGGGGAGAGCGTGGCCTACATACTGAGTGGCTAGAAGGGCTCCATGGGCTGTAGATTTTACAATATCAGCGCAGTCTAGAGAAAGTTAATTAGAAATAATTTAGTCGCACTCCATGTTGGAGTAATGCCAGTGGGGCCAGGATAGCAGCTAGATCCATGAAGAACACCGTGTTCTTCCTCTGGCGTGTAAACTGGGGGGGGGGGGGGGGTTCTACATTGATTTAGCTTTTTGGAGGGTGTCCTCGATCTTTTCCTCAGTCCCGTGGCACAAGCAAACACCTTGTAATCAGCTTGCCAAAAGTTTCTTCTTTTCCTCTTCCCATAATGATTGTATTAAAAAGCTAATAAAGGTACTATTTTGTAGCTTGACATGATGCAGTATTGCCTATACTCATGAGTAACCAAGTTCACATAATGGAAGTAATGTGACTTTTTTTTAGTTTGCTTGAATTCCAGGAGACACTCCAGTTCTCAGACACAATGGTGTCTTTCTGGATGTGGTCCATGTCATTAGTGTCTTGTATTGTTTGCAGACCTCTAAATATTTACCTATTGGGTATGTAAAACTGAGTAAAGCTGCCTTCCTTCCCCTTTGATTCATTTAACACCCATTTCGCTTCAAAATATGAGAACTACAATCCTGTTGTGTATAAATCTAAACATTTGGGATCTTAATGTATTGGAGCTAGAGTTCTAGGCTTAACAGAAGGCTTTGCTAAACCAGAGTTGCCAATTCACTTAAATTGTGGAGTAGAATCCATCCCAAAAGCCCCCTTTATAGCTAAATTGATTTTTGTAACATGCAATAGCAAACAGTAGAACTGCCTTGTAATCTTTATACAATGTGTAGTTTTACTTGTATAAAATCAAATCACTGACTCAAAAAAAAAAATCAAGTCTGAAGCTCCCTGCTAAGCCCTCACCTAGATCAGCTGAAGGGGTTTGCTGCAAAGCAGGGAGAGCCCTTTACCTCCAGGGGCTGAGCGTGCTGCTCCTTCAGCACTAGGAAATGAGCAACTAAGCCCAGGAATCAGACCAGTTCGGATGGTGCAGTACAGGGCACAAGATCAGGGGTGACGCAGTTGGTCTGAGAGCCGATGTTCCTGTTCTTTCTGCTGCACCTGGGGAAGAGGGGAAAGGGGTCCGTGTCTGTGTCCATGTCCATTCTACAGCAAAAGGAGTAGTTGGGTAGAGCAGAGAAGTGGGAGCCAGGACTCCTGGCTCTTGTCCCTGGCTCCACCACCTTAAACAAGTCACAGCATCTGTAACTTGGGGATAACGATTCCAACCTCCTCCCAGGGGGATTGTGAGGTGTAACTGGTATTTGTAAAGCACTTTGAGGAGCCTAGAGAAGGGCCAGGCCTCTGCATGCTGCAGGAGATTCAGTATCCGGGAGAGAGGGCTCCCTCCACCTCCAGCAGGTAACTAAAGCACTTTGGTCGGCAGCTCCTCTCCTTACCGGAACCAGGCATTTCCCTACCCTAGGTGCTTCCTGAAGGTAACCCACTGTCCCTTGGCTCTCCCATTGCAGGTGTCTGCAGACTCCAGTTCCTCCATGAATTCAGGAGTGATGCTTGTCAGGCCCTCGCGGCTCTCCTCCAGTGGTACCCCAATGCTGGCAGGCGTCTCGGAATACGAGCTTCCCGAAGATCCTCGGTGGGAGCTCCCCAGGGACAGGTGATGCACTCTCTCACACCAGGCTCCACAGAGAGGCGACCCCGGCCTTTCTGTAGCTAGCTGGCTCCTGCATCTGATTGCAGTTCCTCCACAGCCTGATCCAAATGCTACTGAAGTCAAAGGAAAGGCTCCTGCTGGGGTCAGCAGGAGCTGGATTAAGCCCTTAGAACATCATGTCCCTTAATTATGCTAATGGAGAGGAGGACTCATGACTGATGTGTTCCTCCCTGAAACAGCCATTTGGGAGCGTTGCCCTCATGGTGAGCATATGCTCCCAGGGACCCACGTGCATCTCCCTCCTACCCTTGCTGCTTCCAGACCAGCAGCAGGGAACATTGCGCGTCTCCATGTGCTTGTTCTGCTGTGTCATGTCTGAAATGGGTTTCAAATAGCCAAGAGAAATGACTGCTAGGTTTGCACCTTCCTGTGTGATAACCCCCTCCGTGAAACCTCCGCCCCTCTCACTCCTCCAGCCACTGCAGGTGCTCAGAATATTCCCAGCCCTGCGGAGCGATCAACCCCCACACTCGAATCTACAGAAGGTGAGGTCTTCCTGGAATATAAATCGATCTCTCTCCAGGAGCCTTAGCTGCACTGCATTGATTACAAGCTTCTCCTGAAGCTTCTATTTTCTAATTGTATAACTCTCCATTAGAACACATCCTGATATGCAAAAAAAATCCATGCGCCCTGAGCTGTGCTGGGCTCCTTAGCCCTCCAGCCTGCAAAGGGCATTACGTGCGTTCGTGCTTACAGCCTTGCTGGAGTCTGTGCTGCAGTCACTGGGGCAGTGTCACCCACACAACGTCCTCTCCCAGTCCTACTCATTCCCATCAGGAACTTGCCTCCAGGGTGGGACTTTCCCCTTTGCCTCAGTGCAGCCACAGTTTTCCAAAGGCAGTCCGTCTTACTCCTGCAACTCTGCCACCAGGAGGGGGGAGGCTGCTGGGGGGCATGGCATGGATCCAGAGGTTGCTGTCTAACTGCTCCCTGTTGGAAGCTGACACCTTGGAAAGTGCCAGCTCTCCTGGGATGATATTTGAGGAAGGAAAACCACAGTTGGGAGCAGTTAAATCTCTAGATTTTTGCCACTTAGAACAAAAAGTGAATGTTTGGCCAGGGCTGTGTGATGTCTGCTCCTGGTTGGGAGGCAGGGTCTTTGAGCCCTACCAGGACAACTTGGCATGGGGGTCCAAACAGGCCCAGTGCCTGGAATTCACCAGGGTCCTGTTAGCTTGGAACCAAGCAGAGCACGATGCTTCAGAGCTGCCCAGCAGTCCTGGAGACTCGGGCCTAGTTCTGTGCCAGGAGACTGGCAGGAACTTTCTCTTTGCAGCTGGATTGGATGCCAGTCTGGCCAGTCTGACACGGCGTTGTATATTATGCTAGTAGCTGTCTGTCAGGCAGCCCTCTTCCCCAAGCATGTTACCAGCTGGCTCTGTGCTGCACTTGGGGTATGTCTCAATGTCCTGCCCGTACCCAAGGCGTATTGTTTCAAATAACCAGTGTGATCCAAAGGGGAACAGGCAGGGGGACTTTATGCTGAATGTTGCTAACTGGGGAGCGATGCCGTATTAAGCAAGTGGCCACAGAAACGTCAAGACACCCTCTATGTCACATTGTGTCTGTCTGCCTGCAGATAGGAGCTGCATTCTTTCTGCAGAGTTACCTCTTGTGTCTTGTTCTGTGTAAGTGTCTCTCTCTCTCTCTCTCTGCAGACATGAGCTGCATCTTTCCTCCTCTGTTTTACCTTCTTGTCTCCTCTCATCTAGGCTCATCCTGGGTAAGCCTCTGGGTGAAGGCTGCTTTGGGCAGGTGGTTCTCGCTGAAGCCATCGGCCTGGACAAGGACAAGCCAAACCGAGTGACCAAGGTGGCAGTCAAGATGCTGAAGTGTAAGTAGTGGCCATAGGCACCGCAGGGATTTCCCAGCTTTGCAGCTGCCTCTCTGAGGCGGTCTCAGTTCAGGCTAGCATCAATCCTGCTGACTTTGGGAATTGTACCTTGGGGTGGGGAGCAAGGGGGATTGTGCATGTTTGCTGGAGGCCTGTCCTGGTCCAGCCCTGTGTTCCAGAAAGGCCTCATCTCTCTCCCCTTGAAACCAATGGGAGTTGTTGGATTGGGCCCCAACTGAGCAAATTTATCGTTAGCAGCATCGGTTGGGTTTTTTTCAAAAAAAGCTTCTGACTCTGCTCTCCCAGCGGCTGTCCCAGAGCGATAGCTTGAGGTCCAGAGCGTAGTCATGGCCAAGGGTTGCACAGCACCTTCCTTGTACAGCCAAGGAATAGCCTTTCACACCCAGTTTGCTCTCCCCTCAAGCCAGCATTCGTTTATCCAGACCCTCTGCAGTTCAGCCCTGCAGCAGCATGTGCTGCCCAGCGAGAGCCTGGTGCTCCCCAGCGGCTGCTCTGATGGAATCACCCTGCACAACGTAATAGCTTCTCCAGCAATCTCTGTTTTGAGTGACAAAAGGGGCAATAAAAACTGGTTGCTTCATGGAAGGGGCCCGTAAATAAAGGTGGAGAAGAATTATACTGTGTGTATGGGGATGCTGTGGGTGGTCCCTTAAGGCCGGAAAATGCCTGCAAGGAAAGGCTCTTGTACAGATTTCACTCTGATCTTCCTCGTTAATCTATGCCATGCTTATCGCTGCTATCTGAGCGCCTTTCTCACTTGAGCTCGATCTCTGCCACTCCACCTGGGAGGTGGCTGGGGAGAAATATCCAACTTTTCAAACCCTCCCAGTCCTGGAAAGGGAGATGAACCTGAGAATGCTGGTTTAGCTGTGAATACTGCAGCACTTTGGAGGCTAAATCATTCTGATGGGGCGACCGCGAGATACGCCTATACATACACAGTGCAAGTGCTTTGCACTTCTGCCAAGGAGGAGGACAAAGAAAACCAAGTCTGTAAAGCTAAAGCTACCTAACGGATGCTGCAGACTTAGTTCTAGGCCTCACTTTAGCTTAACCCAGCCTGAACAAACATGATCTGTGCCTTTCTTTGTGCTTTAAGCTGATGCTACGGAGAAGGATTTATCTGACCTGATATCTGAGATGGAGATGATGAAAATGATTGGCAAGCACAAGAACATCATCAACCTCCTGGGAGCCTGCACTCAGGATGGTAAGTTTTCTGTGTATGGCTGAGACTCCAGCAAACTGCTTCTCTGCTAGGACAGCAAGAATGCTGGGGGTAGCTTGGGCCTCCAGGGTGTGGTTGTAGAGGTGGAAAGATGCAGGGACTTTAGTCCAGATGAGTTTTGAAAATGGTTGGCCATCCCAGAGCTGTCTGAATGGGCCAGTGCCCAGTGAATGGCAGGGATGGCATCCCCAGGCTGTTTGCCAGAAGCTGGGAATGAGCGACAGGGGATGGATCACTTGGTGATTACCTGTTCTGTTCATTCCTCTGGGGCACCTGGCATTGGCCACTGTTGGAAGAGAGGCTACTAGGCTAGATGAGACCTTTGGTCTGACCCAGTATGACTCTTCATATGAAGACCAGGGGGAGTGTATGGGTGGCAAGGAGGCACCTCTCCTGGCAAATGCTAGTGGGGTCAGAGTTGTCTGGCCATTTCTAGAGTCTCTGTGTGTTTGGGCCTGAAGGATCGGAAGGCACACCGTGCCTGAAAGCCTCTGTGAGGTATTTGTGCAGGCACGGTTGTGCATATGTGCACGCACACAGCTCACTTGATATCGGCAGTGGGGAAGAGTAGAGCAGGGCAGTTTGTTTTCACATGGCTGGAGCTGGTCACAGAGCCTGGGGGTTGGATGAGTCACGTCACACCCAGCCTGTATGTGGGCCTGGGTTTGTTTTTGTTATGTGATTTTCTGGCTTGGAGTGCGGCTGGCTCACCACAGAACAGGAGCAGGGCCAGTTCTTCCCCTCACACGTCAGAGGAGCAGCTTCTGACTTGCCAAAGAAGTGGTATGTGTACATGTGTGAGAGTATGCTGGGGACATGGGGGTGTGTGCGTAGGCACGCAAGATGCCTGAGCTCTGTTCTGAGCAGAGACCTTGATTCCTTGCTGTGGGTCAGCTCCTGCAGGGTTCCCCTGTTTGAAACCCCTGCCCAAGCCCACAGGCACCCCTCAGACAGGCACTTCGCAGTCATGGGGTTCTGAAGGGCTTGTGCATGTGCACAATACACAGCTTAAATGCCCATGCAGCCACGTGTTCTGTGCATCCAAGCCCAAAGCCTGAGATGCTCAGCTTTGTCCCCTCCTGTTTGCCTTAGGTCCACTCTATGTAATCGTGGAGTATGCGTCCAAAGGAAACCTGCGGGAGTACCTGCAGGCCCGGCGGCCCCCCGGCATGGAATACTGCTACAACCCGACCCACCTCCCTGAGGAGCAGCTCTCCTTTAAGGACCTGGTGTCCTGCGCGTACCAGGTGGCCAGGGGGATGGAATACCTGGCATCCAAAAAGGTGAGCAGTGGTCGCGAGCTCCGTCCCTGGGGGAGCACTCATAGAACCCCCGTCCCTCTCAGGGCCTGGGGAGTGCAGAGGGAGTGGTGATCGGGCACCTCTATGGGTCTGACTCAGTCAATGGAGGCCCTGGGTTCCTAGTCTGAATCCACCCCAAGTGATGAAAACAGCCCCTGTGACTGAAAATTCAGGTGGTGCTTGGCTGGTCTGAGTCAAATGAGTTTGGGGCTCTCGATCCCAGGATCCCCAAACCCACCCCTGCAGCTGTCACTAACTGGCCCCTTTGCCACTGAAAGGCTGAGGGAGCCATGAAGACCGAACTCCCTTTTCCCTCTAGAGGCCTGTCCCCAAACAGAGCCGAAGATTTTACCTGGGGCCTGTGAATGTCATCCTACCATCTCTCCGGGCTCTGTGGACAAGCAGCAATCTTAGCTGTTCAGGGCTGCGGATCTGGCCTCTTTCCCCAGCATGTTGTAAATTAAAAGCCAAGCAATACAATGGCACTGAGTCCATCTCTGCACACCCCTATCTGGAGTGAAAGTGAGGCTGGAGCGAAGGAGGTAATTACTGAAATGAAACCCCCATTACCTGCATTCTCTCTGGAATCAGGACACGTTTATAATGCTTGAAAGATCACTCTAACAATGGTGGAGGAGCCCTGGTCCGCTGCACATACATCAGCAGTAAGAGAGAGTCTCTAGAGATTCCCACCTTGCCTTGGCCAGGGAGGGAGTAGGCCTTGGCACCTGGCTTCCCCCTTGCTGACCGTGTTTTGTGCTCTGAGATTGTGACTGTGGCCCTTTGAAGGCTGGCGGGTAGTTCAGTGCAAGGCGGTGTCTTTGCTAACACACCAGCCAGTGCAGCAGAGGAACCCCCCAGCCTAACGGGATCTCCATTCTCTTCAGTGCATCCACAGAGACCTGGCTGCCAGGAATGTCCTGGTGACAGAAGACAATGTGATGAAGATCGCAGACTTTGGCCTGGCCCGGGACATCCACCACATAGATTACTACAAGAAGACGACTAATGTGAGTGGTGCATTGGGGGAAGGGGAATGTGCTGAAGCTCCGCTTTAGAACTAGTGGGTTTTTCCTGAGGCCTCACCAATATTTATAGCTTTGCTGGAGACTTTCTAGGGCGATGTCTGTACCAGAGCCCCGAGCTCTCTGAGCATGGGCTGCCATATACATAGAGAGAGATTCTCCTTGGTACTATAATAGCAAAATGATGTCTGCCTAGTGGGCAGCATGCCCTCTGCTCCCTTCATTCTCCCCACAGCTTGCCCTCTCTCCTCGCCCTCTGCCTCTCCCACCGCTCAGTTGCCATGGCAATGAGAAGGCTGTTCTATGTTCCCAAGGCGGATGAAGCCTTGTGGCTGGGAGAGAGAAGACCCAGAGTTTCTCTTCCTGGTGCCAAGCTCCCAAACATGTGTGATCATGGAACGCTCCCTGGTCTTTCTCACAAGAGTGGCGGCGCTAACCAGTTAGGAGAAAGGAGTTAGACAGCTGCCATTTTCCCCTCAGGGGAAGCTGCATTTTGGTGGTGGGTGATTGTCTGTAAAGCCCTCGGGGATGGAGCACTAGACATCGTCTGTCCCTTTTACCCAGGACGAAGGTCCCTCTTTGCAAAAGAGACTTGCCCAGCATCTGTGTCATGACTCCCTTGCTGGCATTGCCCAGGGTGCCATGTACTGAGGCTGGGTGTCTCCGTACAGTATGTTAGCCTCTTCTCTGTAACTGCATCGTGCCTGCTTTTCCTCTGGAGGCTGAATTCAGGTGAGGGCTTTCCTGCATTCCAGGGTCGCTTACCAGTGAAGTGGATGGCACCAGAGGCCTTGTTCGACCGAATATACACCCATCAGAGCGACGTGTGAGTACCCCACTGCTCCTGCCAGCCATGAGGAGGTCTCTGTGTTGCAGCATGGTCCTTGCATGGATATGTGTTCTAGGCACAATTCAAATGATAGACTAGATTAGGGCCATCTGGGTTGTGGGAGGGGCTATACCAAAGTCACTGTTCCAGGGAACTGTTTTTCCTCTCCCCACTCTCATGGATAACACCCGCCTCTCTCCAGCATGCTGAGCGTTCTCCACTGCAAACACAGATGTGCAGCTGGACTCCAAATGAAGCTCCATATTGCTGACCCATCCAAGCTGCTGTCCCAGCACACCTGCTGTATCACATCGTGGTGGGACTCTGTCTGCATGTCTCCCCTTCATATGTAGCCATCGGCCTGCCAAGCAGCGTTTCCATAAGCCTCCTTTGTGTTGAGTATTTTCCCAAAGGTGAAAAGTCCCAGATGTGATTCATCTTAATCTAATGAAACAATAATTGTCATAAGCAGACATAATGTTTTGAGTCTAAATGATCTGGCAGCAGGGCTTGTTTGTCTTCCAAATGCCACTGAATTAGAGCTGCCAATCCCAGCTGTTCACTTTCCTGCAAAGGTCTTCTAAGTCATCGAAAGCTTTTAAACTCTCTCCTATCCAATGCCTTCCAACGCTGAACATTTGGAGGCTACATTCTGCTCTCAGCTGCCTGCTGTGAGCTGTCAAAGCCAGCCCGCTTGCGCTAATGGAACTGGAAGCTGAATTTGGCATTTGGGCTAAGGTTTTTCACAAGAGCCCAGCCTGAGACATATTGCAGGGGCCAGATTTTCACAGCATGGGTGCTCAGCGTTTTCTGAAGAACAGGCCCCTTTAAGATATGTCAAGTTGGACACTCAAAATCACTAATCACTTATGCAGACCATGGCCTTGATGTCCTAACAAGGGGCATGGTGTAGTGCACTAGGACTGTGACTTACTTCCGCTGTACTGAGTGGACTCAGTGTGTTGTGTTCTCAATGGGTAGCACTGGTGTTGTTCTTGTGAGCTAGTGATGCACACTCTTGGCACAGGCATTCTCCCCTCTCTATGTCTGCAGCTGCCCAGAGGAGCTATGTGTCAGGCAGAGGGATGGGTTGCAAGGTGGTGTTGTGGTGGGAGCTGTGCCTTTTCGATATTGTTTGTTTGTGTCTGGAGCAGGTGGTCCTTCGGCGTGCTGCTGTGGGAGATCTTCACACTGGGTGGCTCGCCGTACCCCGGGGTGCCTGTTGAGGAGCTCTTCAAGTTGTTGAAAGAAGGCCACAGAATGGACAAGCCCAGCAACTGCACCAATGAGCTGTAAGTGCAGCTCTCTGCCAGGGAGCAAAGCTGGGGTGGGGAAGGAGCTGCAGAGTCCTGACTGATGTTACCTGTCCCCTCCCCTGCTTTGTGCCAGGACCTTCACTGACAGATGAGTGTCAGGGGAAATTGATTGAAGGATTGTCAGCACATGACAGTTAATCCAGAATAAAATAGGGTGTGAATTTAAAGCATATTAACTGTTCCCAGATTAACTCCATGTGTGGACACCCTTATTCAGGAATTTGAGTGCCTCATTGTGAATTAGTTTAATCTGCTGGGAAAGTGGATTAAGCTAGTTTGGAATACTTGGGACTAACTCCCTATGTGCAGACAAGCCCCTAGAGCCCACTGGCAAGCCTTGGGTTCTTGATTCAGACCAGAACTCTCAGCTGCATGGTTCTGAGAAAGAAGAGGCTCTGGGCTGCTGCAGGGTTTTGATTTAGATTAACTTGGTTCCCCTGGCTGCCCCAGTGCAGAAGCAGCTTTCGGCCTAGCATCCTTATTGCTAGTCACATCGGCTGGTGGTTCGTTAGCTGGACATGTCATTGAAATAAACAGCCTTGGAAAAATGAGGAGAAGAGGAGGGGAACCTTTTCCAGAACTCAGAGGTAGAAGATGAGCCTCCCTGACTTCTCGTCTCAGCTTCAAGTGTCTCCAGCGATGGCCTTTCCTTCCCCTCATCTGGCAGACTGTGCCATCCCCAGTCTGTTCACAGCTCGCTGCTTTTCTTCCTCTTGTAAAACTTACATTTCTCCGCTGCAACTTCAGCTCTATCCATCCTCTGTGCGATGTTTGTTGGCGGATCTGGGGACGGAGCTTTCTTCTCGGCCCTGCACCTGCCCGGCTTGTTCCAGCTCCTCTCTTAACCTGGGTCCTTTCTATACTGCTCCTTGCTGGACTTTCACCCATTTGTTTTATGTCCCTTCCTCCAGCCCAAGGATCCTGGGGCTGCAGCAAAGCCAGAGCTCAGCAAAACAGTCACGGGTTTTATTGCGGAGATCGGCAGAGACCATATTAAAAGTCAGCCTCCTCAACAGTGCAAGCAGCACTGCCGAGAGCTGAGTGGCAGGGGCACGTTACGGGCAATGGCAGATGTTCCGAGTTATTTTCCCAGCAGTTCCCAGCTAAATCTCAGCTAAATCTGTTTGCAATAATCAACATCTTGCAAGAGAGAATCCCAGCTTGACCCCAGAGCAGGGACGATCTTAGCCTTTGGTTATATCCTCCTCTTAGAACAAGCCACAGTGTCCTTCCCAAGGTGCCCAGCCTGGGGTGTGTGGGGGGAGGTCATCTTCTTTTAATGAAAAGGATTAATGCTAACATGTTCTCTGATTCTGTCCTGGCTCACTGCAGCCTGGGTGGCCCACAGAGTCCCCAAGGAGACAGCAGCTCCCCATGTGCTGCCCTCCGTTTTGATCTGTGTGAGGAACCAGAAGCCCTGAGGGCTGCAGCTTTGTGGTAGGCTGGTTGCGCCCTGCTCCATTTCACTCAGGTTTGGGGCTGCTGCTGGCCCAGGTGCTGTGCCCTGGGCTCTAGCAGACAGACTAGCCAGCTAGGAATTGTCCCCAGGAACCTTGTTCAGTCTCCTCCTACTCCTCTGTTTCCAGATACATGATGATGCGAGATTGCTGGCACGCAGTCCCATCCCAGAGACCCACCTTTAAGCAGCTGGTAGAAGACTTGGATAGGATCGTGGCCATGACCTCCAACCAGGTAAAACATGGGGCAAATAATTAAGCAATCAATTTTCAAACGCCTAGAAGATAATAAGGTGATAAGGAACAGTCAGCATGGATTTGTCAAGAACAAATCCTGTCAAACCAACCTGATAGCTTTCTTTGACAGGGTAACAAGCCTTGTGGCTAGGGGAGAGCAGTAGATGTGATATATCTTGTCTTTAGTAAAGCTTTTGATACTGTCTCACATGACCTTCTCATAAACAAACTAGAGAAATGCAACCTAGATGGAGCTACTATAAGGTGAATGCAAAACCGGTTGGAAAACCATTCCCAAAGAGTAGTTATCTGTGGTTCAGTCATGCTGGAAGAGCATATCAAGTGGGGTTCTGCATGGATCAGGTCTGGGTCTGGTTCTGGTCAATATCTTCATCAGTGTTTTAGATAATGGTATAGAGAGTACACTTCTAAAGTTTGCGGATGATACCAAGCTGGAAGGCATTGCAAATTCTTTGGAGGATAGGGTTATAATTCAAAATGATCTGGACAAACTGGAGAAATGGTCTGAAGGAAATAGGATCAAATTCAATAAGGACAAATGCAAAGTCCTCCACTTAGGAAGGAACAATCAGTTGCACACACACAAAATGGGCAATGACTGCCTAGGAAGGAACACTGCAGAAAGGGATCTGGGGGTTATAATGGGTCACAAGCTAAATGAGAGTCAACAGTGTAACACTGTTGCAAAAAAAACAAACATCATTCTGGGATGTGTTAGCAGGAGTATTGTAAGCAAGACCGAGGAGTAATTCTTCCACTCTACTCTGCGCAGATTAGGCCTCAACTGGAGTATTGTGTCCAGTTCTGAGTGCCACATTTCAGAATGATGTGGACAAATTGGAGAAAGTCCAGAGAAGAGCAATAAAAATGATTAGAGGTCTAGAAAACATGGCCTATGAGGGAAGATTGAAAAAACTGGGTTTGTTTAGTCTGGAGAAGAGAAGACTGAGAGGGGAAATGATAACAGTTTTCAAGTACATAAAAGGTTGTTAGAAGGAGGAGGGAGAAAAATTGTTCTTCTTAACCCCTGATGATAGGACAAGAAGCAATGGGCTTAAATTGCAGCAAGGGAGGTTTATGTTGAACATTAGGAAAAACTTCCTAATTGTCAGGGTGGTTAAGCACTGGAATAAAGAGCAGGTTGGACGAACACCTGTCAGGAATGGTCTAGATCATCCTTAGTCCTGCCATGAGTGCAGGGGACTGGACTAGATGACCTCACGAAGTCTCTTCCAGTGCTATGATTCTATGCCTGTTCCAGAATAAAACTCTCCCATAGCCTTCTTTACGGGGATGTTAGTGTTAATCCTCAAATTCAGAGTCTCTGCATCATCTACCCCCACTTGGCACCCTCAGTCCAGAAGTGAGCGAGCTGGAGTTGTTGGCTCCATGCAGCATGCTTGCTGGTGCCTGTGGGTATCGTTGGGAGTTCCATGCCCAGGCCTCCCCTGCCCACTAGGGCAAAGGTTCCCTCGCTTGTTCCTGGCACGGCTCTGCTTGTTTCTTTAGTGTAGGGTGCTCATTGCATGGCCTCGTCTAACCTGGGTTCCGAATTCTTGGTCTGAGCTGTGTCCCTGGGATTTTGTCCCCTCCAGGAATACCTGGATCTTTCCATGCCACTGGACCAGTATTCTCCCAGTTTCCCAGACACCCGCAGCTCCACTTGTTCCTCAGGGGAGGACTCCGTTTTTTCCCATGATCCCCTTCCAGACGAACCTTGTCTTCCCAAGTACCCACATCAGCACGCCAACGGTGGACTTAAACGACGCTGAGGCTGGGACTTCCATGCAACAGACTGACAACTCTGTGTGTGTGCGTGTGTGTTTGCATGCATCTCTGCTATCCAGGCTGCTGCCAGGAAGCTGTCTGTGCAGCCATCCATCATTTTTAACTATTGCGTAAAGGATTTCTAAGACACATCTCCCATCACCAAATCCACCAATGTCTCATGCCAGCTTCACCAGCCACGTAAGCTGTGAACTGTCTGCACCTCAAAGGTTTGTTTTTTATTTCCCTTCCATGCAATCTGTGCTTGAATAGTTCCAGTGGACTAAAACTGAACCCCACTCTTTGGCCAATGGCCAGACTGAGAACCAGCTGCGGGCTCCCTCTCCTGGAGCCAGTCACTAATGTGCATTCCCTTCTTTGCAAGCGATTGACAGACTGACATTCCCAAGGAGGAGGACATGGAAACCTGGGCTATCTCTGTGTTCTTTTATACTTGCAAACCCACACAATCCAGACTTCGACTGCTCAGTAAGCTAATGCCAGTACTGATTGCAGCTCCACCAGCAGTGAAGAAGTGCAGGCTGGGAAATCATAATGCGTCGGAAGCATCTCTGTCTGGGATGCCGCAGGAACCCTAGCTGCGTGGTTATTGCTATGTGAGATAGTTTGAAGACTGGCCAATGGCTTATTAATTCCAATACTTAATTTGCTTTGCTGACCAAACACATGGTACGTTGGAAGTGGCCAGACACAGCATATACCCCGGCTCAGTACTGATAGTGGAGGAAGCGGCCAAATATACCAGTGCTAGAAACAAACAAACAAAAAGAAATCTTGTGTACATAGCTACAAATATGTATAAATATGAATATATATTTACATGTCTTTTTAAAAGGGTTGTTACCAGAGATATACCAGTTTGGTAGTAAGTTACTAGTGACTGGTAGAGATCAGTTGCTATAAAAAAAAAAAAGTTCATATATTTTGCTACTTTTGCTGTTTTTATTTTTTTAAATTATGTTCTAAACCTATTTCAGTTTAGGTCCCTCAATAAAAATTGCTGCTGCTTCAGTTTTATATGGGGTTGTATTAAACAGTAATAATAATAATAATATTAATGACAATGTTTGCTGCCTTTCGGGAATATGTTGTCATTGTCTAAATGGCTTTTTCTGCCTCCTCACTCCTCGACTCCCATGTAAATCCCTCTGTTGGCATCTGGTGCTGGGTTCTGGATCTGAGGGGCCCTTCTGGACTTGGGCACAGCTTGTGAAGCACTCGGATCACCATATTGGTGCGTGAGTGTGTCATAGTGACGTGCTGGAGAGCCACTGTGATCTGTATTTTAAACAGAGGGCTTAGGACACTGCCAGTGACAGAGCTGGGACTCTGCCCGTGTGGGGAGGGGCAAAGCGCCTTTCCCAGCAATAGCCATAGGCGTTTGTCAGAAGCATGAATAACCCACACCCCATCCCTGAGTCGGGGAGGCCTTTGTCATAGCTGAGTTGGTTCCCTGCTGTGTGCCTTGCGTGGAGAGAGCAGGGAATACTGAGCCAGCATCAATCATGTTTAGCCACCTCCGATCCTGCTTCACAATGTACATTCCAGCCACACTCCAAGCCTGCTTCAATCTCTTCCCATCCCTGTCTCTGAATCCACTCCTCGTTGCTCCTGCCACCCACTCTGATTGCAGCCCTTGGCCTAGAGTGTGGAGTGCAGGGGCTGGTGAGTCCCTGTCTCTCCTCCACCCTGGTGAGGTGCTCTGCTTCCTCGAATGAACTTCTTGAGTGCCTTAAACGGTGCGGATGAGGAGATCTGCAGGAAGGAGCGCTGTAGATTCTTTCTTTCCAGTGGAAGGCCAAAGGAAGCTCCCTTCCAAAGCAGAATAAGAGGTGTCCTTGTCCTTGTTCCGGGGCAGTTTCCTTGCAGAGGCTCAGCAAGGACAGGTTGGCCAGTGGTTTTGTGTGTCTTTGAACACTTTTTCCAGTGACACTTTCAGTTCTTAGAAACCCCAGCCCTGCCTTGTATTGGAAACCCCAGTCGTGGTTAGCATGGAGATAAATCTGGGCTGCTCAGCTTGGGCTGCGGAAGGGAATAGTGCGTTTTTGTTGGGGTTTTTCTTACATGAGGCCACATCCTTAATTGACTTCTCCTTGTGCCAGACCCTGTACTTCACTGAACTCCACATTACCCGTGTTAGCAAACTCACCCTCTTAGCTGCAGGCACTGAAGGCCGAATCCAGATTCCCCACGCTCTCACCACCTAGAGCAGTTCCTCCGGGAGAAGGGTGCCTTTGTACTATGGCAGACACCCAGGAGCAGGAGCCCTTCCCTCCCACTCACAGGCATTTCAAACTCCAGAGCCAGGATGCTATTACTTGAAAAGTTTATTTTGCCTTTGTACTGAGAAATATTATTGTTCTAAGCTCTTCTGTAATGAATCTGAAATTCTTGTAATTATTAAAGACTTTAACCAAGAGATTTGATACAGCCTTGCAGTTTATACCAGCTCCGGTGGGAGGCATCTCTCTGGGTGGCTTGTGCATTCTCTAATTCCTTGTGAGCAGGGAAGTGGGGCAGGAGGGAGGGGATGGGTACAGACACAGCTACTATTGGCATTGCACAAGTTGCGACCAGGTGAAAAGGCTGCTCCTTTGGATTTCAAGTACTCTTGAGTATATAGGGCCACCTTCTTTACCTGGCTTTGGGAGAAATTAAATGGGAAGAGGGAGGGAATCTGTATGGCTGCTCTGAGCAATTCAGCCTGATATGGGGCCTTCCCAGCATTCCCTGGTTCTCAGACAGCCAGGAGAGCATGGAGCAAAGGCTTCAGGATTCCGGAAGGTCCTAATGGAGGATGTTGCATCGGGTCCTCTGGGAGAAGGCTTTGTGGCTAGGCCAGAAGACACCTGAGTTCTGCTGCTGGCCTGCTGGGTGACATAATCGCTCAGCCAAGGACTTGGTAGCTGCCGCCTCCTGCTTTGGTGTTGGCTGGGGATCAGCAAAGAGGCAGCTCTGACCTGAGCCAACAGAAAACAATGTTCAATCTTAAAGGAACATGTGGTAAGTAGGTTAAAATGAGTATTTGGGGGCAAGGCATGTATCCTCGTCTGTGTGTACAGCGCCCAGCTGAGCCTTGAGCCTGATTGGGCCCATGGGCACTACTGGAGCATAATAGATACCAATGGATTTCTACAGCACTTCTGTTCAGCTTAGGGGTCTGCTTGGCCTAGCAGCAGCCAGCCTGGCAATGGCCCCTTGCTCTGCCATTGGAATGCAGCTCAACGAGGGTTTGAAGAACACTGGACGGTGGCTGCTTGAGAATTATCAACATCTGCCTGATGTACTGCGCATAAAAGCTTTGTCAGAAGATGGCTGGGTGACTCCTAGGTGGCAGGAGACACGGTGCGAACTGCTACGAGGTAAGCCACAAAGATACTCAAGCCCAGCCTGGGGCGGAGTTCACATTAGGACCTCGTGCCAAAAGCCCATTGCCCAGTTGTGGTGTGTTCATTGACTGTCTGCACAAACAAGTATCTTCTTGCTAACTTTTCCACTTGCTGGATCATTGTGAATCCTCTAGCTTTGCTCTTTGTGGTTCGTTCTGAGTTTCAGCATGGTTTCTTTTCTGTGTCCCTGACTGGCTGAGCCTATGTTGTGGGATCACTGCCCAACTGTGCAGAAGGCAATTTTCCCTTGGGGCGGGGGCAGAAAGTTAACCTAACTTTGAACCAACTGGAGAAATCCAGGGCCGAGACAGGTGACCCTCGTTCTCCCAGCCTGTGTGCGGGTGACTGGTAGGCATTGGCTTAGGATGCTTTCACCCTTGATTGTTCCCCAGGCCATTGGGAACAGTCTAGTGATTTTATTCTTTGGCTTACATGTTGTGTGCCAGTTTTAGGAGGAAAAATTCTAGTGTGGGGTCAAATATTACTAGTTGTTTTTTTGTGGGGAAACTTTTTGTTAAAAACTTGGTTTTTCAAAATTTCCCCAGAATTTTTTTTCATTGCTTCATTCATTGGAAAACCATAACAAGGTAGCCATTGTTCATCTTGGTCAGAAAAACACATTTAATCCAAAAAATATTTTGATGGAAAATATTGCCTGCCTGTGTGTGACAATGCGGTTCTGGCAGGACCCAACTGAGAGTGCCAATTCAGGACCAACTGCTTAAACAGGGCAGTTACAGCCCAAGGCTGGGGTTTTTCCACCTCTAAAGCAAACCAAACCAGCTAGACAAAGAGGACTTTGGTTTCACCCCACTGGCTAACCATAAGTCACACACGAATTTCTAACACCCATTACATACACCTATCCGCCACCGTCACGGGAGAGAATGAGACTCAACACCCCAATAAAGAATGAGTTCTGCTGATCAAAGATATCAAGCGCCCAGACGAGTCAAGTAACAAATCAGATCTGTACCCACAATATCACAACTGTCATCCTTTAGAATCTTAAAACTAAAGATTATCGTGTAAAAGGAAAAGAGTCTAGATGAGAGCAGAATTGGATAAAATGGCAATCGATACCATACAGTAATGGCAAAGTTCTTAGTTCAGGCTTGTAGCAGTGATGGAGAAACTGCAAGAGTCAAATCAAGTCTCTAGAGTACATCCCCAGCTGGGATGGGTCATCAGTCCTTTGTGTAGAGCTTCAGTTTGTAGCAAAGTCCCTCCAGAGGTAAGAAGCAGGATTGAAGACCAGATGGAGATGAGGCATTAGCCTTTTATAGACTTTTCCAGGTGTAACAACCTCTTTGTCCTTACTGTGGAAAGTTACAGCAAAATGGAGTCTGGAGTCACATGGGCAAGTCCCTGCATACTTTGCTGAGTTACAAGGCGGATCTGCCTTCTCTCCATGGTTTAATTGTGTAGCTGATGGTCCTTAATGGGTCATCAAGCAGGCTAGTCAGAGCTAACACCAACTCGTCTGGTGAGTTTAAAATTTAAAATACAGACAGTATAGAGCCATTACAATTTAAAATACAGACAGTATAGAGCCGTTACTCATAACTTCAATTATAATGTGATACGTACATATAGACACCATAATTTTAACCAACCACTCATAATCTGGTCTTAGACACCTTATATGACCCTCTTTGCACAAGATTTGGTGCCAGATCATATCAATAACATCACACTGTGTCTAGACAGTTCCCTTTGGGTCGGAGTTCAACAGTACTGCAGAAAAAAGCTCTGTCTTCTGTCATCTGCCCCGGCCTCTTTCACAGTGTGAGACATGGTTATAGCCCCATTTACAAGAAGATTAAATCAGTGCTCTTCTGGTGCACCAGAAAGGAGGCAGAGTCCCTCTGCTGTTCTGGTGAGCCTCACCCCTGCCATTGAGACCAGATCTGACCAGGTAGGGTGGGGACTTGCGTTATTCACACACATTTTCTAGCTATAAAGCCCCTCTTGCACCCCACCATTCCAAAACAAAATCTCTGTCAATTGACAAATCTACACCAAACAGAACCTGGGTCATAACTCCTGGGTTCCATTCCTGGGTCTGTCAAGACCCTTTAGTCTCCCTGCCTCAGTTTACCCTTTGCAAAACAGAGCTAACACAGTGTTTCTCTACAGGAGCAGTCAGAGGCTTTGTCCATGTTTGCACTCCTGGGTTTTCATCCCAGGGCCTTCGAGCTTTTCACAAAGGATTAATTTTATTTCCTTTTGTTTTTCCTCTGTCAGAGAGTTCGATGCTAGACTTGCTGCAGCAAATGGAGGAATTAGCCATGGGCTGTAACCAGATGTTTTGGCAACAGCCATGTGTGCTGCCTTCCTCTTATGAAATAACTTCATCCTCAGGACAGCTGGGCTTGAGTTTAAATACTAAAATGTGACCAATTGAGGATGGAATTTTAACTATGTCCCTGCCAGAACCTCAGGCACAAGCCTCTGACTTACTGAGCTCTGTGCTCCCCTCCCCGGACTGAGCCACAGATTGGGCTCCAAGCAGCCTCAGCTGGTCACTCAAATCAGTTCCCTTTTACCTGCATGGTTTTAGTATTGTGTGGACGTTGGAAACGGAAAATAAACACACATTGATGTTGGATGAACCCCCCCACCCCATCTCTGCTCTGTCATGTTCCTGTCCAAGCACAGCTGTATGAATGCCGGCATGTATTTGCCAACCTCCAGCCTCCTCTTCAAGGCCTTTCTGACTTTTGCACAGAGAAGATGGGTGATCTGTGACCTTCTCACTCTGGGGTCCTCTAGACCAGGAAATGGGCGTGGCCACTGGACCATTCTTCCTCCCCTAGGAATAAGGAGTCACATTAACTGACAGGCGTGTTGGGAGGATAAACTCCATTAATGGCGCTGAGTGCTCAGATCCACAAGGTAAACCACGACTTGGCAGTCACATTCAGCAGGGATGAGTCTTTCGTATCATCCTGGGTAAATCCTGACTGGGTTGAGGGCTATCACCTGCTCTCCACTTCTAACCCTTTCCCCGTACTTCTCCCCCAATGACCCCATTCTCTTCCACCTCCAAACTTTCCTCCTGGTGGGATTGCCCCTGTGAGCGAGCTGATGCACCAAGTTGGAAGAGAAGCCAAATAAGCCAAGTGAAGGTCAGCAGTGGAGGCAAAGGCTGGAGAAGTTCACTAGAGGACAAAAAGGAAAGGGGCAGCGTGGTAGGGAAAGAGATTCTGGAGTGAAGGGATGACAGCAGAGAAGAGTTAACTCCTAAGCAATGCAGTTAGTATATTTGGGTTCCTATGGTAGCTCCCTGGGCACTGCCCATGTCATCTGTGCGTAGCGCAGAGAGGGATTGATTGAATGAATCTATAGCATGTCCCAAAGGGAGCTCTCCTCTGGCAGGCATCCTTCTTGGAGAAGATGCTGTGTCCCGGCAGCTGGGGACAAACCTCACTTTTCCTGAATATTCCTCTGTAGACAAGATTTCTGCCCAGAGGAGAGGAGCATTTTCTAGCTTTGCCAGGCAGACTGGGAAGGATGGAGTCTCCAAGGGAAGCCTGGCTAGCACCAGGCTGACACTACATGCCATGTGATGAATGAGGGACCCAATAACTTGCCCTTTGGGGGTATGCATGTGTGACACCTGATGGGAGTTACTCCAGAGCATCCTGCAGTCCTGCCTCCACTTGATAGTCCTGGCATTCTGTCCAAGGTGTTGTCCTCACCCTCTGTCATTTTGTCCCAGGCAGGGGTAAGCTCTTCCTCCCCCAGCCAGTCAGAAAAACCTTTGGCTAGGTCAGCACTGGGAAACGGCTACTCTACTGACTTCTCTGGGAGCAGAGGACACGTTTGCAAGTTTGGCGGTACATGGGTGAGCTGTGGAAATCCACAATGGCCTTCCTCCATGCTGAGGCTGTCATTTGAATAGGGATTGAGTTCAGGGCTCCCTGCTGCCCAGCTCCATAGCCAGCTCTCCTGAAGCCACTGGGACTGGAGGGAAGAATTGGGGCTAGTGTTTGTAGACAGGCAGAAAAGTTGCTGGCAGACACTCCAAATCCAGCCTAGATTCCAGTTCAAGGGGGCCCAAACCTCTCCTGTGATGCTTGTTTAAATTCCAGCTGCTTCGATAATCAAGCTGATTCTGGTCTTGAGATTTCCCTGCCTCTTCCTCTGCCTTCTCCTGTGAGGATGAATAGGGTGCCAGCCCTGATTCGCACAGTGTTACCACAGCCTCTTTGGATTTAAAGTTGACCCTACTGCCTTGAGAAATTGTTCAGCACCTGAGAAATGCATTTCAGCTGTTGAGAGTCTTGAGGTGATAAAACCTAGAAATCGGCCTTAAAATGGGGCCTGGGCTTCCTCAGTGCCTGCCATTCACATCTGGCCGCCCGCAGAACTGGTGTCATCAGGTTCAGCGCAGCATTGCTGAGTCATGAGTCACTCGCCACATCAGCTGGGGCCAGGCAAGTGATCGCGCAGAGCTGGAAAATTCAGAGTGCTTTCTCCAGCTCAAAATCTGAGCTCACCCTCCCCAGCTGAAAGGCTGAAATGTGATAAGGCGCTTGCACACAGAGCCCAGGACAAGGGGCTGCTGGGGTGGATGGAAAGAATAAGACAGCTGGGCTCAGAAGGGCGATGCTTTTGGGGGCAGGGGCTGCCCCAGGTTGGGCGTGGGCTGAGAGCTGGTGAAAGATGTCAGCCTGATGGAGACCACAGTCCTGGCATTCTGGGTGGTTAGAACTGGGCTTGGCAGAGGTTGGGCTCCCTACACTTCTCCACCATAAGCTCCCTGGATGGGGACCATCACTCATACTTGTCCATAAATCACCTCGCAAACCATTGGTGCTGTACAAATAGCAAGGGGTCTCCATCTCGCCGAACAGGATATAGGGGTGGAGGAGGGCGCAAAGCGTCTTTATTTAGCAATGTTTGTCTCAAATTGTTACATGAATCGCAGTTTAATGTTTAAAGTGGCTGGCCAGGGCTGTGGAATTCAGCTCCAGTTCCTAAGGAACCCGCAGCAAACAGGAGCTGAAGGAGACTCCACTGTCCTGGCCCAACTGGCTGCCTTGGAGGAGATTTCAAGATCTTTTCCATCAAATGAATGACCCACTAAAGCCAAACCCACCTCCCCCTGCTAAGGATGGAGAAAAGAGCCTATTTCTTAGAATCATAGAATCATATTAGAGTTGGAAGAGACGTCAGGAGGTCATCTAATCCAACCCCCTGCTCAAAGCAGGACCAACCCCAACTAAATCATCCCAGCCAGGGCTTTGTCAAGCGTGACCTTAAAAACCTCTAAGGAAGGAGATTCCACCACCTCCCTAGGTAACCCTTTCCAGTGCTTCACCACCCTCCTAGTGAAATAGTTTTTCATAATATCCAACCTAAACCTCCCCCACTGCAACTTGAGACCATTAGTCCTTGTTCTGTCATCTGCCACCACTGAGAACAGCCGAGCTCCATCCTCTTTGGAACCCCCCTTCAGGTAGTTGAAGGCTGCTATCAAATCCCCCTCACTCTTCTCTTCTGCAGACTAAATAACCCCCATTCCCTCAGCTTCTCCTCATAAGCAATGTGCCCCAGTCCCCTGATCATTTTCGTTGCCCTCCACTGGACTCTCTCCAGTTTGTCCACATCCTTTCTGTAGTGGGGGGACCAAAACCGAACATAATACTCCAGATGTGGCCTCACCTTCATGGCTAATCCTGTCCCTTCAGCAGCACATGCCCAGCATGAGGCTGCAAAAGGAGGTTTTGGAAGATGCATTCCTTCCCCCATGGTGAGCACATTACAGTCCCTCCAGCCCAGCTGATCACAGACCATAGAAGGTGTTTGTTACAGGACACAGTTGTAGGGACTTGGCTCTTTCTCTCCAGTGGTAGCACCTCATGTGTTTAGTGCTGGAGGGCCTGGTTCAATCCCTGGTGTGTTGGCCACGCTGTCACATCCTCAGACCCCTGGAAGAGATTGGCCAGACTGGCTCAGTTGGCTGCCTGCCTCTAGCAAACATTCACGCAGAACCTTCAACCATGGAGTCCAGCCCTGGTTCTAGAGTAAGAAACTCTGCCCGAGCGGTAGGCTGTGCATAATCTAACTACAGTATGCTCCTGCCAGGGCGAGGTGCATTCCACGGGAAGTGCTTGCCAGGGGCGGCTCTAGACATTTTGCCGCCCTAAGCAGGTCGGCATGCCTTGGGGGGCACTCTGCCGGTTGTCAGGAGGGCGGCAGGCGGCTCCGGTGGACTTCCCGCAGGCGTGCCTGTGGAGGGTCCGCTGGTCCCACGGCTTTGGTGGATTACCAGAGCCGTGGGACCAGCAGATCCTCCGCAGGCGTGCCTGCGGGAGGTCAACCGGAGCCACCTGCCATCCTCCCAGCGACCGGCAGAGCGCCCCCAGCGGCATGCTGCCCCGGTGCTTGCTGTAGTACAGGTTTGTGCTGCCAGCGAAGCAAACCTAGGGACCTGTATGTTGAAAACGAATCCTGCTGGTGCTCTGAACTCTGGTACTGCTCCATGCAGATGGTTTCACCTTCTGGCCAAGGATGCTGCTTGTCAGCTTGAGTCTTCAGTTCTGATGCAGGAGGTGTGTTAGCCCCTTTATCAGTGCCCGACCCAAGAGGCATGTGAGCAGCTCTCATTGAACTTTTCCTGGCCTGCCTGGTGGCTCCAAGCTGTCTCTCTCGCCCCCTTTTCAAACTTGTTCTGTTTCCCTTGTGATTCACTAGTCCCTTTGAAAGCATCCGTTTGTTGCTATTTCCTTGTGTAAATTAAATTGATCAGCTCCATCCCCCTTTAAATTAGTTAGAGCTTTTAATCAAGTGATTTATGTCTGGCTCAGTGCTAGATTACATCGTACAGCTCTCAGAGCTGCAGGGGAACGAGAACGGCAGGCGGGGATGTGCATAAATCATCATTCTCCATCAGAGCCGCTTGGCAGGCGATTTGGAGATGTAAGTCGTGTTTACATCATCAGAACCTGCTGCTGTCACCATCACCAGATCATTCACCAGAGGTTACCAAGAGGGCAATTAAATATGTTAATAGAGGACTGACTTCAGCAGTGCCACTAGCTTGCACTAAAAGCTGAGCAGGGGGAATAACCACCTGATTTGCAGGCACTGAATAGCTTCTTTGATCTCTGCCCCATCAATCTGAGAGGGCTGGCTATTTCTCCAGGCTGAAAAATGGTGTTTTCACTATTAATTCAACTTTAACAAATACACGTCGAAAGGGGAAGTGACGCTGATCCCTCCTTTTGTCTGGCAGGCCCTTGGTACCTGAGGTTTGGTCTTTAAGGCTGAGGCTTCTCAGTGTACATCTATGCTTGGAGCTGGAGCCTGTGCTGGAGCTGCAGAAGACACACCCATGCTAGGTTTGATGGAGCTAGCATGCTAAAAGCAGAGCGTAGCAGCAGCACTGCAAGCTGCGCTAGCCACCTGGACACTTTTCCAACCAAGATGCTAGGCACATACTGGGGGTGGCTAGCTGCTCCCGCTACTTACGCTGTCATGGCTACACTCTGTGTTTAGTCCACTGGCTCGATCAGATCTAGTGCAGTATGTCTCCTCCAGCTGGAACTCACGCCTCCAGCTCCAAAAGCAAACGTACCCCGAGAATACAGATTTTAAGGCCAGAAGGAGAACATGGCAAGCATCTAGTATGACCTCCTGCAGCACACAGGCCAGAGAACCTCACCCCGTGATTTCTGCATCTAGCCCAGGGGTCGGCAACCTTTCAGAAGTGGTGTGCTGAGACTTCATTTATTCACTCTAATTTAAGGTTTTGCATGCCAGTAAT